>NC_073396.1:12949462-13209462 GCF_028641065.1 Leucoraja erinaceus
CCAAGACCCATTTCGCCCTTGCAATATCACACTTAGCACTTCAGAGTAAATACAGCAGCCCGCACCACATGACAATCTGTCCTTCACATTCCCTCCACTCAGTACACAGTAACACAGGCTCCACAAAAGCTGCAGCAGCCCTAGGATTTGATGGGATATAGCTAACTCATCACCAGGATAAGCAGCTGCTTGATTACAGTCAATTCTTTCCTCCGATATATCAGATTCAGATTCAGATTCAATTTTAATTGTCATTGTCAGTGTACAGTACAGAGACAACGAAATGCATTATATATGACTGATAGACACAGTGTCTTATTCAAGAGATGCACCATCAGAGTCTTTCTTCCAATGAATCTATGGCAGTGGGTACTGGCTAGCTGATCTTCAGGATTGGTGGGCCTTATGTCTGAACTTTAATGCACGATCAATCTCTGGTTCATAGCCAGCTTCCAGGATGCATGTCCCTGGGACACAGCCCAACCATCCAGAGTTTATTCCTGCTGGGATATTGTCAATCCTTCAATGGGATTCAGACCTGATGGAATTAAGTTACACAGATATCAGCCATTCTACATTTTCCCACTCCTGCTATCATTTCTCATTTCTTACGACGGCAAGACAGAGATTGATCCCACATTAAAATTCAGACATAAGACCCAGCAAACACTGGGTGTTGTGATGTTCAGCTAGCCAACTCATACACCCATTGAGCAGTTGGAACAGATTTTCTATCCTCTGTGGGCAGCACAGTGGCGCAGCTGGTAAACCTGCTGCCTCACAGTCGTGGAGACTCAGGTTCGATCCTCACCTCTGGTACTGTCTGTGGAGAGTTTGCTTGTTTTCCCTGAGAACCACATGGGCTGAGCTGAACTCCAAGTTTTGTCAGAGCATGTCAGTATTCTAGTACCTGAAAATCAGTATTTTGCTGAGGAAATCAGTATTTATACGCTGCCATTTTGCTGAAAAAAATGTTTTTTTTTAAATGTGCGGTCATACCCATGTAAGAGTACATCTGCACATCTTGTATGCGTATGTGACGAATAAACTTGACTTAACTAATGTGCAGGACGAGAAAGTGGAATAACACAGAACTAGTGTGAACGGGTAATCGATGGGCAGCGTGTAGTCGGTGGGCCAGAGAGCCTGTTTTCACACTGTATCTCCAAACTAAACTAAAACCAACAGTTAGAAGCATGCAAAACAAAGCAAGAACAAGCTTCATATATGTGCTGGGCGAGGCAATGAACCATATTTCCATCAAAGAGATTTCCAATGCCATTGCACCAAGAAAATGCACTGGGAAGCAAAGTAGAAATGCTGACAGGACCAGGACTGGGGGAATAAGGAAGAATCAGAGAATATTCGCAGCAGAATTGGGTAAACCAATGTTAGTGCTGGACTATAGTCAATTTGTCAAAAATGGGAGAAATTTTGGACTGAAGGATATATTTCCTCTAACAATCACAAATAGGACATAACTTGTCCTGCCCCAGCACAAAGATGTAGTCTCCAAGAAGGCATGCTGGCACTTCTACTGTCTTAGAAATTTAGAGAGATTCAGCAATCAGCAAAAACTCTAACAAACGTCTACAAATGCACTGTAGAAAGTATCCTAACAGGGGTTGCATCATGGCTTGACAATTCCAATGCACAAGAACACAAGGGGTTGAAGGGAGTGGTGGAATCAGCACAGTCCATCGTGAACATGGCCCTCCCCACCAATGAAAACATCTATAAAAGGCGCTGTTTCAAAAAGGATTCTCACAAATTCTATCATCAACAATTCTCAATGTCTGGACCTTGCTCTTATTTTTCACTGCTACTGTTGGGCAGGAGGTGCAGAAGGCTGAAGTCCCACTCCAGGAATAACTACTTTCCTACAACTATCAGTTCCTCAGCAACTGAACATTGCACACCATCTCTTATATGTTCCACATGGACTTGTTTAACTAATTGTGTCTTACACTAATTTTGTGTAATGCAGTCTTTACCTTTTCAGTCTTGCATAATTTAGGTTTTGTGAGCTGTCTGAGTCTATGTACACGTGATGTTGCCACTAGCAACATTTTCATTTTCACTGTACTTGTGCATTGGACAATAACTCAATTTGACTTGTGATGATTTGATATCACCAGGTCAGGTCAGGGGGAGTTCCCCCCCGCCACGGGTACCATGTAATCCCGTGCTAGCTGCTCCATGGTCGGATAATCAGTAATTAAACTGTCTCCCACACCTGGTTTGCAAGGTGAGGAGGGGGCTGTGGACCCCCAGCAGGACCAAAAACAAGACCTGTCAAAGGGCGGATGAGCTTCTAGCGAGCCGACGGCCATCCACACTTCAGTAGAAGTTGCGATCACTGTCGTACATAGCATTGTAAAGAATGATGATAAAGCACACACACCAAAATCCTATACTTCCAGCGGCGGAAGTCAGCAGGAACTGGAGGACAGAGATGTGTGGTGCGTCCGTCACCGTTCCCATTGGAAACCAGCAGCACTGCGTGGCTAATGTTTTCAACGATGATGAATGAATGATTTGATTATCTGATTATTATCACATTGTTGTTGGTGGAGGTTTACTTGGATAGAATTATAGTGTAGGGTATTACCTGACAAGTCCATTGAACTTGGGAGTGCCACGTAGCCAAGAGGGTATCGTAGAAATCCCTGAGCTGGTGATTCAGACTGAGGTCACTCTGGCAAAGCTCCTGCCACACGGAGACCAACTGACCCTGCAGAAGAGGAGGTACAGTTCAACCAGGTGACTAAAGTAATGACTGGAAACAAAGAACTGCAGAGGCTGGTTTACAAAAAAAAGACACAAAATGCTGGAGTAACTCAAGCAGCATTTCTGGAGAATATGGATAGGTAACGTTTCAGGTTGATCACAGTGTGGGGTTGTGAAAGAGAGCTGGAAGAATAAAGTCTGGCAAGTGAAAGGTGGATACAGGCGGTGGGAGGGTAGGGTGATAGGCAGATGGTTGGACGAAAAGCAGAGATGAAAAGACAAAAGGTGTGAGATAAAGACAGAAGAGTTGTGAATTGTGAAGCCAGAGGAAGGAATGTAGTGGAAGGGGAGGGGAGAAGACGGTACGATTCTTAGGTGGGGAACAGAAAGGAGAAAGGGGAGGGGAAAAAAAGTAGGGAGGGAAAGAAGCGGCAGGTTTTGGTTAGTTACTCAAAATTGGAGAAGTCAATGTTCATACTTTTGGGTTGCAAGCTACCCAACTGAATAGGATGTCTGTTCCTCCAGTTTGCATGTGGCCCTGCTCTGACAATGGACGTGGCCCAGGACAGAAATGTCAGTATAGGAATGGAAAGGAGTTAAAATGATTAGCAACCGGGAGATCCAGTGGGCCTTGGCAAGTGTTCATTGAAATGGTCGCTGAGTCTATGCTTAGTCTCGCCGATGTAATGGGCGCCATATTGCGAACGGATGCAGTAACATGATTGTTAGAGGAGGAGCATGTGAACCTCTGTCTCTAGATTCCCTGGATGGATGCAAGGGATGAAGTATAGGAACAGGTGTTACATTTCCTGTGATTATAGGTAAAGTACTTTGGACGGGATGGTTTGGGTGGGAAGGGATGATAGAACCAAGGAGCTATGGGACCATTTAGTGGTCTCTGCAAAAGGCTGAAAAGGGGTGGGGATGGGGAGATGTGACTGGTGGTAGGAACACGCTGGAGGTGGCTATAATCTTTGGAGAATGATATGTGGATGTGGAGGCTAGTGGGGTGAAAACCTAGGACCAGGTGAATATCCTCATACCGTCTGAGCGGAGGGAGATGAATAGAACTACGGGACACAGAGGAGACGTGGGTAAGCGATCCATCTATCGCAACAGCGGAGAATGCGCTTATTAAAGTAATGAGTTCACCACCGAAAACAACCTTTACCCACCAACAAAAATAAACTGCCTTTGCAGTATTACTGTCTTTCCCTTCAATTTACTCACTCCACAATTAACAGCTGACAAGCATTTAAATCTGTCCATTTTGTGCTGTATAACCTGAGAAAGGTCAGTGTTAGAAGTGTAGTAAACATTACTTATCCTCGAGTAAAATGTCTTCTGTACTCCACAGAAAACGCTCAACTCCCAAAGCTGAAGCTAGCATATGCTCACTCGATGAGCGTGTGTACGCGCTCAACTGTGCTCATCTACTGGGTAAGTGTGAGTGTGCACAGACAAGTAATGCAGATTTATGTGAAAGCAGCAAGCACGTATCCATGCGGGAGATGGGGCACTGAATCAGAAAGAGCAGGAATTGTGAACTTGCCACCTCCATTCCACTTTCATGCTATTGTCCTTCATACCCTGCTAACCTCTCCCAAGCAGCCCACTCTTTAGCTTTCAGACAACATCTCCCACCCATGCCCGCATCCACATCCTGCATCTTCCCTCTCTCCACACAGTCTGTTTTGAGATCCAATACAGCAGCCAACCTTGTGACACTTGTAGTAGTAGGTCAGGAGCTGAGGCATGCGATCCACAGCCACAAACACTTTCACAAAGAGCCGGGCCTGATCTGAAACACAAGCAAAAACAGTGAAATGTTGTGCATGACTTGTCCTGGAGATGTTTGTAACCTCTCCCACCCTTTCTACCACTCTCACTCTTGTTGCTCTGCTTTGTCTCCTCGAGTTAAAACATCCACCGGTAGGTGGAGATATCCTCAGTGTCTTTATCCCTCAACATAAATAGATAATTTCTTAATTTATCACACAGCTGTCTATGAGATCTTACTGCAAAATCAGTAGCTGGGCTTGTTCCATTCCAAGTGACGACATGTCAACACTACTTCAGTGCCTATAGAGAGCTCTGAGACCCACTGAGCTGTGAATGATGCTGCACGAATGCAAGTTTAAGAATATTTTCATGGACTCCCCAGTGCAGAGAGAATGCGGGAATGGGAGAAGGAAAAGGAGAATCAGGGGAAGGGGAAGCTCTCCACATTTCCTCACAAATACCAGATTCTAGGTTACGATTACCACAGTCTCTGATGAGTAAATAAACAATGACCCACGCTGATACATATCTTGCAACAAGAAACACTACAGAATCCATTTCTATCCTAAAATGCTTTTAGAATACCTGGAGTAGGGAGGGGATTTTTAGCACACTAGCCAGCTGGCACAAATTTACTCATTTCATATTTCTGTTTAAGACTGTTGAAATGTTATATAAAATACCTTAGATATAAAAATTGCAATTTGCTTTCCTCCCCAAGCCCATTGAAAAAACCATGACATTTTAATACCAGTCCCAATTATTGTTCACTGTTGCCCTCTGCAGTTTGGTGTCAAGATTTACACTCAAACATTACAGAGCAGGAAGACCTCCCTAAGTAACACTCTTCTCATCATTTCCCCTTAATTCTGTTGATCCATTATCCCAATTACTTGTTGAAATATGTTGTCAAAACCTCCATTTTTAAATGTTTAAGAAGGAATTGCAGATGCTGGAAAATCGAAGGTAGACAAAAATGCTGGAGCAACTCAGCGGGTGAGGCAGCATCTATGGAGCGAAGGAAATAGGCGACATTTCGAGTCGAGACCCTTCCTCACAGCTCTATAGATGCTGCCTCACCCGCTGAGTTTCTCCAGCATTTTTGTCTACCTTCCATTTTAAAATACTCACTTGTCTTCAAATTAACATGACACGATTTTGTACATTCTAGTTGACCCTCCAGACCCTGCTGGGGCCACATCTGGAATATGCTGCACATCTGGTCTGCTACTTTATGGAGGAAAATACTTGCATTGCACGCAGATCAGGGGAGGTTGTGTCTGGCTTTGTGGAACAGGGTACAGAGATCTTGCTGGAAGTAATGAAGGACTACAGGTCTAGAGTAAATGAGGACCTCAAAGAAATTAGCTTTGGTAAAATAAAAATGTACTGGGAATATTAGTGACTGTAGGATGATAAATCTATTGGATCCGATGGCTTGCATCCTAGGGTAATGACGGAGAAGACTAGGAAGATACAGACCACATTGAGAGCTTTTGGTTGTCATCAAAGTTCCATGAAGTCTGGAATAGTTCCCAAAGATTGGGATTAAAAGAGAAAATGGGAACTACAGACTGGTGAGCCTAACGCCAGTAGTAGGGGAAGTGCTGGATTATATTATAAAAGTAGTGATATCAGAGCACAGGGGAAAATAATAATGCTGAAGAGAATAGTAATATAACTGAATAGTAATAATGCAGAAGGATAATAGTAATTTAACTGATGTGGTGCAATTAGATTCTGAGAAGAACTACTCAAGGTCTTATTATATAAAGTTAGAGGCGGCGGGCCATGCGACCTGAAGGCAGGAGGCAGAGGGCTGCACTGCCAGAAGGAATTACCGGCGGGCACAGCCTGTAGATTGAAGCCACCGAGCCCACCCAGCTCGTCCTCCGAGGATGGAGAACTGGAGAAGAGGATGAAAGTGAGCCAGCGACGGCGGACGCAAGAGAACGGGCCGGTAAGAGAGTGAACCGATGTCTTACTTTCCACACCCTCAAGGTCAGCTGTGGGATGCGCCCACGAGGCACAAAAGATGAATGTGGCTGGGCAAGGAAAAGGACTACTGTTTGCTGGGCGATCTTTATGAAGCCTATGGCTGGAGGCACTGGAGCAGCCTGGGTCACGCCCGCATCAAATGCTGCACCAAGATAGAGCACATGGAACCGGACTGGACTTTCAAAATGGCGGCAATATTCTGCAACTTTTGCATGCGATCTCAGAAGACTATTTCTATGCTCTTTCTACTAACGGGGATTGTGCTTAGGTATGGCAATACTTTGCTGAACTGCATGCAAAAAAAGAATTTCACTGTACGTCTGTACACGTGATAATAAAAGAACCATTGAAGCATGGATAGTATTGAGGGCAATATACTGGCAGGGCGAGGTTTAGGTAACAGATTGAAAGCGAGAAGTAAATGTGCCATTGTCAGGTTCAAGGCCTTGGCCTGCAGAGTGCTGCAGGGATAAATGCCGGGGGCCCAACTGTTCACAGTGTATTTCAATGATTGGGAAGAGAGAGTCATTTATTTATTCCTATTTGATGATTACATAGACCTATATGTCAATGTGGACAGTGAGGAGGATTCAGAGAGGTTTCACGGGACAACAGTAAGGTAATGAGCAAAAAAATTAGGCAACTCATTTTAGTAGGAAAAAGAGAGATCATTTTTCAAAAGGCGCAAAATTGAAAATTGTTTGTGGCTTTGCACACAAATCTCTGAAAATTAACACGTGGGTAAAACAAACAAATTGGAAACAAATTGCACATTGGCCCTTGTGTAAGAGGATTTGAGTAAATAGCTAATATATTTGATGGCCAGCACAACCATGGTGGACTGAGAGGCCAGTTTCTATATTGTATGTCTATGACTTGTCCGAATTTGGACACTAGCTGATGATCTTGCATTAATGCCTATTCCTAAGTGCCACTTCAGGCACACTGATGATCTGGAATCACAAATGGACCAGGTAGTAATTTTCCTCCCCTGAATTAGATGGGTTTTCACAACAATCTAGTAGTTTTATCCAGTAGTCAGCATCGTTCATTGCTCCTGATTATTCATCTGAATTTAAACGGCACAGCTGCCAGGTAGAATTTGAACTTGGGTTTCTGGATTTCTAGTCCAGGGATCTGGATTACTTGTCCAGTAATTTAGCAGCTGCACCACCTCTGCATTTGTCTCATCCTTACACACACTCCATAATACTTCCATCTTTGGCAATGCTTTTAGTTACATAGCCAATTAAATAGTCAATTGTCAACTGCTACTTAAATTCCTGTGATGTCTTGTTATGTCTAAAATGGGTATATAAAAAGGTAAAGTATGAACTGCAGATGCTGAAAAACAAATAAAAATAATATATTTTTGATCAGTGTCGAGAGAAACCAAGTTAATGTTTCAGATCACTGACCCTTGCATTCTAGGGAAAGTTCTAAGTTTAAGGGTGAAGAACAGAAAAGGGAAGATGCTTGATGTGGTGAAGACTACAATACTAAATGTCACAAAGGTAAAAGAATGTCTAATGAAACCTGACATTTTAGGAGGAAGAGAGAGGTATTACTGCATACAAAATGAATATGCTTCGCATTAGCAGCTTGTGGACTCACCAACAGACTGAGAGTTGAATGCTGCCACGATCTGTGGACTAGCCATGGCCTCGAGCCGGTTCTTCAGCGCCTCCAGATGAACGCATTTCTCGGAGTAATCAGGCGTGTCCACCAGCATTGCCAGACTGTTCTGCATACTGGTCAACTTGGCTGAGATGGCCTCAATGTCCTGCAGGAGCAAATGTTTCCATCAAGCAGGTGACGTGGTCTCTTGTTAACAAGAAGCCCTCTACATCTAATCAAACCCTCAACCCCGGAGCATGCAAGGCAAAGTAATGTGTAAAAATGGAGACCATGCCCAGCCACTGCGGCAGTGAGCAGCATCGGTTGCAATCGGTTGAGGGAGAGTATATGGTGTTGGTGGTGGTGGGTGGGAGAGAAGGGGGTTCATGGAAGAGGAGGGCAGTATGGCCTTCTGTAACTAAAATTACAAACATGTTATGAAAAAAATGACTGCAAGATCTTGATCAGCTGCACGGGAGGGCTGAAGAATGGCTAATAGAGTTGAATGCAAGTAAGTATTAGGTGTTGCATTGAGAGGGTGAATGTACAGAATCATTTACCCATGATATAGGAATCAAGAATTAGAGAACATTGGTTTAAGGTGAGAGGGAAAAGGTTTGATAAGAACTTGACGGGAAACTTTTTCACTCAGTGGGTATACAGAAGGTAGATTCACCAGAGGAGGTGGTTGAGGCCGGTACTAGAACATTTAAAAGATATTTGGACAGGTGCATGGATAGGAAAGGTTTAGATGGTCATGGGCCAAATGGGACAAGTTTAGACGGGCTTCTTGATCGGCATGGAGATGTTGGGCTGAAGGGCCTGTTTCCACACTGTATGAGTATGACACCAACTCATTCAACACACAAAGTGGATGGAACCCTGAGCAGTTGTTTGCCTGCCACCCCGGGAAATTCTTGGCTAATTTTTCACGCAACTGATCACATTCCAAGGTTCAAAGTCCTCTGTTCCTCCACAAGTCTTTTACCAAATTAATTAATGTCTTCACTTCTGGCAGTGTAGCACTCCCTGATTCTGCACCGTAGTTTAGGCTGGACATAATCCAGTCAGGCCTCTGAAGCAAGGATGAAACCTTGACCGTCAGATTTTAGAAGTAACAGTGAAATCCACCAGTACCCAATTAGCGACTGAAGTATTTCGAGAGACATTACTATCAGTGATTCACACCACGAGCCTGAAGCTGTGGATTTGCAATGCAGCAAACTGACAACTCTGTGAAGGTTTAAGGTGTGGAGGGAAAGTGAATAGGAACCCGAGGGGTAACCTTGTTTACACAAAGGGTGGTGGGTGCATGGAACAAGCTGCCGGAGGAGGTAGTTGAGGCAAGTATGATCGCAACGTTTAAGAAACATTTAGACAAGTATGTGGATAGGATAGGTTTAGAGGGATAAGGGCCAAATGCAGGCAGTTGGGACTAGTGTAAATAGGACATGTTTGTCAGTGTGGGCAAGTTAGGTCGACTGTATGACTACTTGACACCCTTGAGACAGGAATATTCAATATATATATATATATATATATATATATATAATAGTGCACCCATTGTGTCCATCACCACACTTGCCTGTGACTTCAGTGTTTCTTCAATGACTGCACTCAGTGTACTCCACTTGTCTGCTTCCTGCAATGCCTCTGATGCCATCTGCATTCTTGACTTCACTTCGTCAATCTCGACCAAAACCTGCAACACAGAAGCAAACAAGAACATTGGAAACAAATGGAGGGACCAGGTTGAGAATTTGCTTGCAACTATATTTTTCAATCAGGTTCCATTGAGTTAGAATTGACACTGCTCACTCATGGGCTCAGGACAAGTTCTATAAAAGGTTTACAAGAACATTATAGAAATGTGAGGGTATAAATGTCAAGACAGATTCAACAGGCTCTTTTCCTCTTAAAAAAAGTTTGACACTAAACGTCAAAAGAATTCAAAGGGGAAGTGCTGGGCATGCACTGGAGAGAATAAGTTGCAAAGGTATGAGAAAATAAAGAGAGACTAATGGGCTTGCTCCCCAGAGACCTGACATGGATCGAATAAGCTGAATGGCCTCCATCTGTGTTGTTATATGGATAATAAGAAAACCTCAAGATTAACTGCTGCCAGCTGCAAAGTAAAAATATCAAGCAGTAACTCCAACTGCAAGATGCTGCAAAGACTGACATGTCCTGCTGTACTAGCCAACGGTCAGTTTGAGGCCTTGCAACCATTTGTCTAGTTATACAGCCATGTAAACTGTTATATTGTAATTGCCGCTTCTCCAAAATAAATATTTACCATTCTTTACCCTTTGGATAAGCTGTATTCCTTGAGAAAGTGCTTGCACAGATAAAGCACTCACATTTTGCACAGCAAACTATCAAAAAAGCAACATGATAATGAAGAAATGGTAATGCTTTAATAATGTTGAGATAAATATTGGCCAAGACTCCTCTGGATCTGTATCTCAAAGAAGATCCATGTCTGCTTTACTTAGGGTTTACATTTCATAAACACCACCAACATCACTATTTACCTCACAAAATTGGTTGTTTCTTCTGCATTTTATGTTTATTTAGTTATATTTCTCTCATACATTCTGTAAGAATAGATTTTTATTCCGTATCTCAAAATCTTAGGTGGTGATTTGCAAATTCCATAAGGATGCACTTCTGTTACCCAAACTGCCGTAACACTATTCTGCAGAATTTATTTTACGTTCACTGAAAATAGGTGGGGCATCATCCGAAATAGGTTCAGTGCATCGTCGATTAAATGGTATTCAACGGTGCAATAGTGCACTGGAGTTTCAGTTCAGACATTTGCGCTCCAGGGGTTTCAACATGAGGTGAGTGTGCTGTCAATTGAACCATAACTGATACCAAGATGTTTCCATTTTCAGGGTGACTAGAGATGGGCCCCGTAAATAGGCAATGGATATAAATAAATCTTTTTTACCTAACGAATTGTGAGAATGTGTAACATGGTATGATTGAGGCAAATAACAATATGCGATTTTGGAAGAGCTAGATAAACAGAGGAAGAACGGGATACAGAAGAAGGCGAAATGAAGCGAGCTGGGCGAGGCTTGTGCTCAGAATGAACCCCAGCAATGATCAGACTGCGCAGATGACTGGTTTAATACTGCAGATTGGTCGTGGCTATTGGTGATCATGAGTCCACCATCTGATACAAATGTGAACACCAGCCAACGAAGCCACCTGGATGCAAGGTGGGATGAGCACATAATCACAGATGCTAATCTTACCCTTGGCCTCAACTACACTTTTTTCCTTAATATCCATAACATTTACCCTCCATATATCTATCTCAACCTTGAAAAAAAAGATTTCAATAAGATAATTTCTCATTTGTCTCATCTCTGGAACAGAGGCCCATTACGCAAGTTTTTTCCCCCTTCATAACCATCCCAAGAACTATCTACAAAGCCGTTGTTATATCACCACTAAGTCAACCATAAATAAGGAGATCAAAACTCTACACAGTATTTCAGGTACTGTCACATCGAAGTCCAGCATGATTACAGAATGACAATCATTTTCTGCTAGCTCATCGTCTTTGCAATAAGGCCAAACTTCCATTTGCATTCTTAATCACTTGCCTTACATGCTTGCTGACTTTTGCAGCTATTTTAAAAGGACACACTGTCTCCTCCTGTCATCACAGATAAATCACATTCACAATAATACTTTATTAGCCAAGTATGTTTTGCAACATACAAGGAATTTCATTTTCAGTCATACAAATAAAAAGCAACGGGACACACAAAATACATTTTAACAAACATCCACCACAGTGACTCCTCCACAGTCCTCACTGTGATGGAAGATGAAATAAAAGTTCATATCTCTTCACTTCTTTGCTCTCCTGCGATCGGGGGCCTCGAGTCCTCCATGGATGGGACGATCTTACTCCCGTAGCCAGCGGCGTTTTGGCCCTACACTTTGGGGCGATTAGCTCCCGCGTCAGGGAGATGTCAGCTCCCCCGCGCAGGGCCATCGAACCCCTCGTTGGGGCTGGTCAATCCTCTGCGTCATTGGAGCACCCGACTAGCCTCTCCCGAGACTGCGAACTCTCGATGTAGTGTCCGCATGCTGCGGTTGGAGCGATCCCAGGCAAGGGATCGACTCCGATGTTAAGTCCATGCCGCTTGGTGGGGCTCAAAGTCAGTCTGAGGAGGCTTCCAGCTCCATCGATGGTAGGCCGCAGAGCGACCGGAGATGTGATCTGGAAAAAAATCTCATCTCCGACAAGGTATGAAACTGAAAAAAAGTTTCCCCTGACCCCCCTCCCCCTCCCCACATAAAACAAATCTCAGAACATTTACAGACTTTTAAAATGCACTAAAAAATGTTTAAAAGATGAAAAAACAGACTGTTGGCGGGGCTGCCAATCGTGCAGCGCCCCTGATGCGTGGGGGCGGCACATGATTAAGAATATAAATATGCCGCACGAATACTACAAGAAAAATATTGTAGTATTTAAATAATCCGCTATTCGATTGCTCGGAAATCCCAATGGTTCGGCACTGGCTCACCAGGTGATGTTTCCTGTGCTCCCTGTAAACTTGCCAGGACCCCATTTACTGAAGAAGGCCTGAAGAAGGGTCTCGAACTGAAAAGTCACCCATTCCTTCTCTGCAGAGATGCTGCCTGTTCTGCTGAGTTACTCCAGCATTTTGTGTCTATCCCCATCTACGTCACTCCCTTTAAACTCAAATGGTTCACTGAAAAATCTGTTTACTATTCTGTAACGTGCCAAAAAACATTAAAATTAGTCAAGGTATTAATAGGAATAATATCCAATTGCACAGAAAATCTGCCAGTCAAAATAGATAACGTTACCTTTTCCCAAAATATATTACACCTGGCAGACTTCTACCCATTTATGTTTACATCTCTTTGGAGACTCTGTGGGTCTATCATAACTTATTTTCCCACCACTATTTATACCAGCAACTTGGGACAAGATGCACTCGTTCTTTCATATAAATTCTAAAGATTAATTATAAATAGCTGCAGCAGAATGTCTCACTAGATACAGCATGCCAACTTGAAAATAGCCTGTTTAACCCAAGACCTTATCCAGAGAAATTCAGTTCACAGCAAGACGAGAAAATCCTTGTTACAAATATATTCTTTTTTGCATTGCAATAATTTCAAATATATATAATTGAGCAACCGGTCCACAGTTCCAATTATAGATCAGCCTCACCTGCATGGATTGTGCCGTGTCCTGTTCAAATTTTCTAATATCTTCCTTAACAAGAATCATTTGCTCCTTCAAGAAGGAAGCTTCCTGTTTTAGAGCTTCCATATCCCGGAGAGCTCTGGGCATGTTCTGCAAAGCCTGGTGGCTAGTTTCTGAAAGTGAGAACAATTCAGATTTACATCCTCTGGTGAAACCCTATAAAATACATACATTATATGAAAGGACATTTAGTAACCTGTACAGACAAATACAGTATGGAAACAGACTCCTTGACTCACTGACTATTTGCACTAAATTTACATTAATCCAACTTTTTCCATCACTTCCCCCTAGATTCTACTAGCCACTTAGCATCTGGATTACCAACCTGCACATCTTTGGGTTAAGAGAGAAGACCAGAGCACCAAGAGGAAACCCTTACGGTTACAGGGAGAACATGCAAACATCACAATAAATACCGTTTGCCTGGATAAGTGATACACACCTTCTATTGCATTATTCACCTCCTGAATGAACAACTGCAACTTCATCACCAGAGTGGCAGCGTGACTGTCGACTTTCCCTGGAGCCTCCTTTTGAACCGTCTTGAAAGCCCCATTCACCCAGTCCTTCACATCAAAGTTGTCATCCAGGAACTTTGAAAAGTCCATTTTGCACAAATTGGAGGATTCAAACGATTTTTAATTCAGCACCGTCCTAGTCATTCAGGAGAAAACACATATGTCAGTGGAAAACAAGAGACAAATAAGCCAGAAATTCAGCTTTGAATAAAATCAATAGTTTGAGGCCACCAATTAGAAACACGCATTGCTGTTGTCCCCCCACAAATGTCTTCTCTGCTAATTGCTATTTGCATCTTTACTTCCCATAGCACTGATGTTCTGTGGTACCTAAATTGCACACAGCAAATTTCCACAAATTGCTGTGCAATCCTTAGAGATGGTAACCCAGGGATGAACATTAATCTCAGGGAGAATTCCTTGGGTACCACTGGACTACAGCTGCATAAGGGGTTTAAGAACTCATCTGAAAGCGTGCTGCTCCGACATCTCAGCACTCCCTCACCTCTGCCTGCATTGCGTGCTGGTGCATGGCTGAGGACTCAAATTCACTACCACTCAGCTGGTTGCTGAGGTGTAGATGGGGGTGATGGGGTGTGGGCAGCCTGGAAGGGGCAGCATACGGGTGGGGGGGAGACTGGGCAGCTTGGGGTGGGTGCCTTGGGGGGAAGGGACTCCTGGGGGTGGGGGGAGAGGGGGAAGGAGATGGCAGGCTGGCGGGGGGGGGGGGGGGGGGGGGGGGGGGGGGTGGCAGGCTCGAAGAGGGGGGGGGGGTGACAAGCTATCAGGGAGGGGGGGCAGGGTGGGGAGGGGGGGAGGGCAGGCTTGGGGGGCAGGAAGGTGTCAGTGGTTATGGGGAGTTGGCAGGAGCATGAAGTTAGGAGGAAGGGGTTGGGCAGGCTAGATGCAGGAAGATGGTTCCCGATGTTAGGGAAGTCCAGGACAAGGGGTCACAGCTTAAGGATGAAGGGGAAATCCTTTTAAAACCGAGATGAGAAGAACTTTTTTCACGCAGAGAGGGGTGAATCTCTGGAACTCTCTGCCACAGAGGGTAGTTGAGGCCAGTTCATTGGCTATATTTAAGAGGGATTTAGATGTGGCCCTTGTGGCTAAGGGGATCAGGGGGTATGGAGAGAAGGCAGGTACGGGATACTGAGTTGGATGATCAGCCATGATCATATTGAATGGCGGTGGGCTCGAAGGGCCGAATGGCCTACTCCTGCACCTAATGTCTATGTAAGAGGGAGATCAGCCATGATTGAATGGCTGAGTAGACTTGATGGGCCGAATTCTGCTATCACATGATCTTATGATGTGGGGGGGCGAGGTGAGTCATCCGTCATCCCACGGGGAGGGGAAGGAATGATGGATGAGGGGGGGGGGGGGGGGTACAGGTGTCGGCGACCTTCTCCCTCCCGCGGCCTGAGCTCCAATATCAGGCCAGGAGACGGCAGCCCCGGCTCGGCTCCTTCCTTATCTTATGTTATGTGAGCTTACTTTAACACGGCCTGTACCCGCTCCTCCTCCCGGATCCCACACGGACGGCGGAGACAAGGCGGCCGTGGACCTGCTGCCACACAGGCGGAAACTGGATCCGTGGTCCAGCTGCCGTCGCGAAACGTCAACAGTCGTAAAGTGTCAGGTGGGACCGCCCAGCCGCCATCTTGGTGAGGGCGTATTACCACAGGCAACGATGGCACTGTTGGCAAAGGACTCCATTGAAGACAGCGAAATGCTCGATTATGGTCGGTGGATGCTGGGTGGTTCTAAAGATGTTCATAAGTTATAGGTGCAGAATGAGTCCATTCGGGGCATCGTCAACTCCGCCATTCAATCGTGGCTGATCTATCTCTCCAGCCCAACCCCATTCTCCTGCCTTCTGCCCATAACCCCCAACACCCGTACTAATCAATAATCTATGCTTTAAAAATATCGACTGACGCAGTCTTCTGTTCAGCCTGACTTGTTTCCATTGTTTTTCCATATCTATGAGCCCAAAACGTGGGTCACATGCCTCCACTGTGTTGAAGTATTTTCTGTTTTATATTTTCTGGATGCTTCTGTGTCCAAGCATCCGGGGGGGGGGGGGGATAATTCAGTCTGGTAGAGTATGACTATGAGCTTTTTGCTAGCTTTGAGATGTGATATCTGTAATGTCCAGGTTCAGCTTCTTCCATACAACTATCAGGCCATTAAGCAGAACCTCCAATTAAGCTCCGACATAGACTTGAGGGCATAGTTTTTTTGTCTTTGTACTATTATTGTTCGTTTTTTTTAATATGCACTGAAACTTTTTGTTGTCCATTATGGTGTAGTATGTTTACATATCCATTGTGCTGCTTTAAGTAATAATTTCATTGTTCTGTTTCATGACATACAACAATCAAACACTGACTCTTCTCTTGATTCTAGATCTTTGAATGCACGTTTCATCAATCAGTCAGATGATGGTGAACTTGAGCCACATTCATTGATAATTGAAAGCAGTCATAGTCATACAGCTTGCACGTGCAGACCAATACACCCCATCTACATTAGTCGCACCTGCTCGTGTTTAGCAGATATCCCTCTATATCTTTCCTATCCATATTCCTGTCCAAATGTATTTTAAATGTTGCTATATTAGCTGCCTCAGCTACCTCCTCTGGCAACTCGTTCCATATACCCACCACCCTGTGTGTGAAAAAGTTGCCCCTCAGATTCTTATTGTCTATCTCCTCTCACCTGAAACCTATGCCCTCTGGCTCTTGATTCCCCCACTGTGTAAAAGGCTCTATGCATCTACCCTATCTATTCCCCTCATGATCTTATACATCTCCATAAGATCACATCATCCTGTACTCCAAGAAATAAAGTCCTAGTCCCGCCCAACCTGTCCCTATCGTCCTGGCAAATATCCTTGTAAAATTTCTTCTCTGCACTCTTTCCAGCTTAACATCTTTTCTATAGAGAAGATAAGATACAAAAAGTTGGAGTAACTCGGCAAGACAGGCAGCATCTCTGGTGATGTTTCGGGTCAAGACCCTTCATCAGACAGAGTCAGGGGAGAGGAAAACTACAGATATGGAAGGGTACAAAGAGAATGTGAGGTGTGAAAAGGACAGATCAAAGCAGACAATGCTCAAGGAAATGTACAACGGTATTGATGGCTTTGGGGAATGTGACAGAGGCATACAAACAGTAAAGTTAATCAGGAGGACAGTGAAACTGGGGTGGGGAAGGGAAAACTAGTCAGAGAACTCTTCCCAGATTTGAGCATGTATATCCAAGTTCCTCTCCACTACGTTTCAGAATTTTTCTGCTCCAGCAGCCTTCTTATTTTTTAGTTGACATGTGTTTTTAAATTTCTTCTCAGTTTGGGAGAGTGGTCAGACTGGATTCAATGGTGTGCTGCTGAAGTTAAAGACCTCTGTGTGTCAGGCATAAGTTTTGATGAGGAATTCTTCAAAGTGCTCCTCCAGCAGACATCGACTGCCTCTCTTTCTGATACGCCATTCTTGGTTCTCAATAGAATCTGTCTTTGGATTACCAATGGTCTTAGCAGCACTAAATAATCCACAAATGGAATAGTTATAAGCAAGTTATTGCATTTTGTGTTCCTATTCCACCCTGTGTTAATTTTGGGAAAACTCACACGGTCACAGGGAGAACGAACAAACTCCACATAGACAGCACCTAAAGTCAGGATTAAAGCTGGGAATTCTGGCTCTGTAAGGCAGTATCTCTACTGCTGTGCCACCATACCACCCTTGTCGATAGCAGTTGTCATTGTACAGATGATGTGGACATGTATGGAGCCTTTGAGTTGGACACTTATAATCTAACAAGTACCAGTAACTGGATTGGGGATGTCACCCCAAGATGTGGGTGCACAGTATGTTGGTTATGGAATTTGCTCAGGAGGAAGATTCAGTTGGAGTTAGGTTACTTACCTTTTCCTTGATTTCCAGAGGTTGTGATAAATGGTCACTGATATCTACCCCTCTTGCCTCCAGTAGAATGGCCTCAAGCCTGAAAATGTAAGTCTCTATGGTTCCAAATTCACAGATTGACCGCAAGGAGGTGGTCACCTGTGGCACGAAATCCACCTTTGAAAAGGCTGTCCAAAATGCGTCATTCCCCAAACATCTCCATACAAATAAATTAATTTAAAAAAATTAACCAGGTCCCTTTTGAAAGGTGGAATTGAATCTTCCTCTGAGCCTCAGGCAACATGTTCTGGACTATTATTTGAGGTGGCTTTGGGCTCTTTGCTGAATCGAACAGTGGGATGTGGAAACAGTCATGTGATCAGCCCAGCTCTTTGTTTTTGGACACAAAGCAGGGAGTTTCAAAGCGCTTGATCAAAGGGCATGGAGACCAAACCTGAGGTACTAAGTACAGAAACGCAGAGAAATTTAAATTATTTATTTTACTGCACTGCACTCAATACAAACATTCTGTAACTTTTGAGACTAGTATGGCAAATCAACAGTTCACATAACTTTTAAAGTGCATTATCTAGGTCTTTGCCCACATTTCATCAACAGAAGGAGCATATACCCATACTGTTTACAACTTGCACTCAAATTGCCTTCAATGCAGTAAAATCTCAAGATATTTCAGAGGAGCAGAAGATGACCTTGTTGGGCTTTATTCATTAATCAGCTGGTTCCACCTCTGAATCAAAACGTTCCATGTTCCACTCTGGATACCCAAGCACAAAAATCACAGACAACACTCTTGTGCTCTATTCGTGGCGCAGCCTTTCAAATGAAGTTTTAAATGAAGTCTTGACTACCTTCTCGTCTGATTTTAAAAGATCCTGTAACGTTATTACAGTGGCATTATCCTTGCTCTTCTGGCTAATACTTGTGGCTCAGTCAACGTTTCTACATCAGATTACTTGGTCATTTGCACATTGCTGCTTGTCAGTGCTTGCTACCCATGAACTAACCACCTCATTTACCCATTACAATAGTGTAGCCAAATCTATTATTGGCTGTAAAATGCTTTGGGATATTGCTAAAGGGGAATGATAGGCATTATAAGATGTAAATCTCAGTTACGTACCAGGCTCATATTTCCCAAAATCAGTTGGAAAGTATCTCTATTCATAAGAATATTGTATAATATAGATAGGAAAGTCATGGTCAATATGTGCCCAAAGTTTGAGGGTTGCATTATTTTATCAAATATTACAAAAAATAGATATTTGAATTATATTTCCAAGACTATTTTCTCTTCTCATATTTACTTCATTAACTTGTTTATTAGTTCTTCACTCTGAACAAACTGTAGTACTGTATTCTCAGAATACTTAAAAATATTCTGACTGAAAGATCATTTCTTCAGTTAAGACAATGGTAAATACTATCAAACCTGGAGTACCTTTTTATTTAGATTCTAGGGAAGGCTATTACTTTCTCCTGCACACTGAATAAGGCACACTCTGAGAAAATTAATCGGTGTCCAAAATGAACAATTGACCAGTGTGCGTTTTAAATAAAAGATAAAAATTGCAAATGCTTGAAATCTGAAACAAAAACCGCAGGAATTGCTGAGAAAAAAATATTTTCACGAAGTATCTGTAAAAAGAGATGGTCAATATTTTTGGTCTGTAACCCTTGTGAGTATTTTAGAAACTGTTGTAATTCTGATTGCGAGTCTCTAGGTGTCACCTTCACACAGGTGACCAAACTAGACCATAGTGAGTGTGCACAGAGCTCTAGTGAGTAATGAAAGTAGTGCCTGCCATTACTGCACTGCTTTCAGCTAATCATCTGCCAAAGACAAGTAGTTGCAGTATGTTTGAGGGGTTGAACAGACATATGGATTTCCCTATTCCCTCCAAATCCACACTACCTTCTTTTAGCTCATCACTACAGTGAAGAGTTGGGGAGTCTTGTGGGTTGAGTGGGTCAATTCTGGCACTTGGAGCCAGAAATAAAATGTGATTCCCTTCCAATGGATGTGTTTCTCCTGATTGTCCTATTCTAGATCTAAGTGATTGTGCTTATCGTGAAGATGAACAGAGCTCTTTGTTACCACCCCAAACACAAAGCCTCCAACACTTCTATTAATCCCATCTGAATCCACCACTTGCATTTTCTGCGCAGTCAAGGGATGGCGCAAAGACAATGCAGTGAACATTTGAGCAGTACTATGCAACTTACCACTGTGCCAATTGTAACATCCCAATGCTAGTTGTCAGGAAATGCAAGCACCACTGGAGTAAAAAGGGGAAAAGAAAGCTTCTGCTCTGTTGCCATCGTCAAACTATATGTTGAAAAAGGCTTCTTACCTTGAAGTCCCCTCCAACACATGAGTAAATCATACCTCACACATTGAACCACACAGATTAAAAATAATATTGCCGTTGGGCTGACGGCATGTAGAGGACAAGGACACTTGTGCTGGTTGGTATAAACTATAAATAGGCATTAATTACGTGGACAATGCTTCTGTTCCACCAGCAATATTATAGAAGTTGGGGTAAAAATTGTAATTTAGCAAAATTTGGTCCCACCCTACAAACTCCAATGTCCACCATCCCAATGGTTTCTGCTCGTAAAATGGAATCCAATACAATTCATGGGAATTCTGTCGCACTTCACTAAAACAGATGATGATGATCCTTGGTGCTTGGACATGTGGGGTACGGTGTCAATCCGCCGTAGGTGCTGTGTCTTCTCTCATCCTCCTTCACTTGAATCTCGCTCAGTCCTCATAGACTACACCAGGTCTCCACGGCTGGGAACTCAGTAACTTCGCCAATCTCTGTGAAGGGCCGTTCAGCCAAGGAGTAGTGCAGCTTGTAACGCAAGCGAACCTTCTCCTGAAGCCAAGCAAAGAGCAAACAACATAAATCAACAAATCCATATCCAAATCCAAGTTTGCCAGCTTCCCAGGACTGAGCTGCCATGTCCAGAGATGAGTAATTGGTTTCTCCAACTTTATGATGAATCAGCTGGAAAAATGACAGGGGCACCAACGACATTTGGTTATTTCATTTCTTTTCAATGTTTATTTGATTGTCTTACCAGGTTGAAAAAATGCAATAGACACGTTGTCCAATTGAACTGGAAAGGTTTGACACATTAGGGACCAACCAATTAATATAGTGCAAAGCGGACCATCAGTGATGGACCAGTGAATATCGGAAACAATATGTCAAGAAGATGGAACAATGGGTGCGTAAAGGGCATCATGAAGATGAACACATCTAGTCGCCAAAAATAGGAGGGCAAGACACAGTGGTTGGAAGTCACATGACAAACCTCCCACTCGACTGTGGGCGGAACAGTGGTGCAGCGGTAGAGTTGCTGCCTTACAGCACCAGAGACCCGGGTACGATCCTGACTATGGGTGCTCTCTATAGAGACTGTGCCGTGGAGTGCTAGCGTACAGGGTGATCGCTGGTCAGCATGGACTCAGTGGGATGAAGGGCCTATTTCCATGCTGTATCTCAAAAGTATAATGACTGTCTGCTCAGAATTGGCAACACCTACAGTCATTTGACCTCAATAGTCAACTGACCTTGGCACCCAGAGTACACTCTAATGGAAATGGCTCTATTCCATCAGCACAGGCACATTTCACTTTGATTAAGCTCTGTTTGCTAATATTTTCTACTAAGAAAACCAGTTTGCGTTCTTTCAGACAAAAGGGAATGGTACCTAATGAAAAAATAAATCAAGATGAATTAACCCAATTCTTCAGAGGAACAAAAACTGTTAAAACTTTGCATTTTAGAATTTGGAATGAGAGTATTAAATCATGGGATAGTTATAGCACAGAAGTTGGCTACGTGGCCTATCCTGGCCATGCCAGCTCACTACTAGAGCAACGCATTAAGTTCTCCTCCAGTCTCTTTGCCTTAGCTTTACAAAATTCTCCACGTCATTTTCATGTAATTTGTGCCATGGAACCTGCCTCCACCACAAATGCAGGCAGCACATTCCATTCCAACCAGACATTGCATAAAATATTTTTTCCTCCTATCACTCTTTCCCCTTTGTCTTAGTCGTGATCTCTAGACTAGCAAGAACATCCTCCCCCATCCACTCTGTCGAAATCTCTCACCCATCTCTTTTAGGAAAATGGTCGCAGTCCTTCAAAACTATTGTTTTAACTAGCCCTTCATTCCAAGAACCATTTTCGTGAATCTTTTTGGACCCTCTCTAATACTTTCACATCGAATGCCTGAACTGAACTCAACACTCCAGTTGACACTGGACCAATGTTTTGTAAAAATTAAGCATGACTTTCTAATTTTAGTCGTTAATATCTCCATTGATAAATGTCCAGAATTGTATGTGCCTACTTTCTCCACCTGCCCTTCCTCTTTCAATGTCAAATGTACCCATACACCGGGTCCCTTTTAGAATAATATATTTTAATCTATAATGCCTCTCCTGTTTCTTCCTATCCTGTTTGCATTTCACAGCTTTGACAAGTTTAGTGTCTTCCACAAATTTACAAACCCCTTTGTATTCCCATGATTTAAGACATTGATCAACTTCAAATGGTCCCGACACCGATCTCTGGAGAACACCACTATTCACCTTCTTCATATTCAATAAGCAACCATTCACCATAATGCTCTGTTGCCTGCTACTCAGCCAACTTGGTAATTATGTCACAGGTCCTCTTGAGGTTACGAACACCAAACTATGGACTGTCCCTTCATACGAATGAGCATTTGGGAGACTGGCGATGAATTTGACAGCTGCTCTGTTGCTGTAGGCATCTTCTGCCGGGTGGTAATGAGACATTACTATCTGCTTTCTTTCCCTTCCCGACCACCCCCGCCACAAGCAGAGCCGGGAGCACTGAGCAGACTCACTCACTGAGGCCGGCTAGCAGCCGCAAATCCTGCGCCTGCTCGCTCCCCCATCACAGATTGTCTTTAATCCTCCCCCACATACTGTTTTTGTTACACGAACAGTTCAAGTTACAAACAGTTCTCAGGAACAGAAGCCTGCCGTAACCTAGGGATTACTTGCATCAATAGGTGGGAGATGATTTGAAGAAATGTAAAGAAATTCTGGAATAAAAGAAACCTTGTGATAGAAATATATAAAACGATAAGAGGCATAGAGTTGACTGTCTAGACTGTACAGAGGGATATAGATCAGATAGATGCGATCAGGTTAACTAGGCATCATGTTTGCACAAACATTGTGGGCCAAAGGGCCCATTCCTGTGCTGAACTATTTTATGCTCTATATGGCCAAACCTGGCACTTCCAGAGCACAGTTATTTTACAGATTGAAAGCAAGACAAGATCCTTTACCTTCTGAGGGTTGGCGAGGAGCATGACCTGTGAGATGAGAGCGGGTGGTAGGAGGGGATTGAATGAAGGAAGCTCCGTGCCAGAAGCAGGCTGCAGCTTCACCCTCATCACCTGGAAACAAACACACAACCAGAGCTCTGAGTTCACTGACAAGCCACTTTTACAACACCAGGAGTCGTCACTGTACAGGAGACCTTGCCTGGGACACTATGCACGGAGGAGCCACATATTCACAAGTTAAGCTTGGATAAAGCTGTTCAAATCACACACAATTATTAACACCTTAACACACCCGTGGACCAAAAGACCCCAGCGAGAAACCTTACCTTTGGTGCAGCAGCTTGGAAAAGGATGTCTTTTATTGGGGTTGGCGATGAGCTCAGCAGGGAAATGACGACAACCAACAGGTCTGGCCTCCTGGAGGGTGAGGCTTTGGCAAAGTGAAAGAGGACCTGGAAGCCATTTCTGTCAAAGGCTGTGACAGGCGGTATATGACCTGTGAGATTTTATTTCACAAATATTATTCAGAATTTGTTTTAGATATATACAAAACAAAAAGCTGCAAAAACTCTTCACACATTGTCAGTGTTAATTCATTCAATTGTGTCATGTTCAGTAATCTTCGCACCTATCGTTAAACATGTCACTCGTGGCCCCCTGGGGTGATATCCCTTCTCGTTTGGGGTCATTCCTTCGGACTCTGCCTCTCAATGTTCAGCAGTAGAAGGACCCGAGACCCCACAGAGCTTTGCTATGAGCTGTGGGATTAACAGTGGAAGAAAGTGATTCCAACTGCACCACGGAGACGATAGAGATAACCAGGGACTTGGAGTGCTCCTCACCGACTGACCAATCGCCCAGGGCAGCGGTAAAATCAACAACATAGAGCAAAACCCAAACACACAAAGTCAGTATTTTTTCCCCCAATTCTGAACATGCATTTTCCATTTTTTTTTTTAATTCAAATTCCCTGCCTTTCTTTGCTTTTTATTTTTAGTAAAACTAGCCTTGGCAATCCAGAACTGGGCTGGGGACCATGTGGGGGGAGTTCATGAGAATGCAGAGAGAATAAACAAAGTTCGAATTAATGCAGGTTTAATGTAAATCGGTGGTTGATATTGTGGCCTTGGTGAACAATGACCTATTTCTTTTCTGTATCTTTGTACGGCTCCATGACTTCATCCCTCACTGCTGACAATCACCTTCCTTCTTCCTTCACACCTCTGACCAACTTCTCCCCCAACTTCAAAGCTCAGGAGACTTGTAAATCTCTCTCCAATGTTGGATGGGAACACTTGCTGCAACGCTAAATGGATTATAGCAAAACTGTTGCACCTACTTGTCTGAATGCTCCCCAAAGGCACAAACAGAGTCTTCCAGGAGAGTTTGTCGGTTCCCTCCAAGGGCTCTTGTGGAGCGGGTGATACAGACACCCGGTGCGGTAGGTTGGAGGGAGAAGTCTGGATCATCTCCGGTGTTCCCGGGGACGGCATTGTGTATTGAGAGCAGGGAGTTGGCGCCACAAGCGGAGCAGAGACAGCGGGAGAACCTTGGTCCAAAGTGGGAGGAAGTGGATTAGCCAGAGCCTGGCTCTGCAGCTCCTTCAGCGTGAGTTTGCAACGAGGCTGGTCCCTAGACAAACAGAAGACGTTCCATACTCACTTTCCTGATGCCTTGCTCACTGAAAATATCTTTTACTTGGCTATGAAAACAAAACAGCAGGAGTACAGAGGCTACAAGATACGAGGGACAATGGAATTCAGACACTGAAATAGCTGCTGCCACTCACCACTGTACTGCCCGAGTCTGCTGGCCAAGCAACTGTTCCATCAACGTTGACCCCAATTGGTCCAAGCCATCCAAGTCTCTAGTCCCACCTCCACTTGGTGCATTCGCATCTGAATTTGCTTCCTGGAACACATGCGTCAGTTCAGTCAGCGTTGCACACAGACTTTATACAATTCACACAGCTGGATTAATGGGATTAATGGACCAGTGGTGCGTATATGGAATGAGTTGCCAGAGGAGGTAGGGCCAAAGCTTCTGTGCTCTCTGACACCAATGGGATCACAAGCCTGGTGAGAAATTGGTTATGGATGTACGCAATCCCTACATAATGAGACAAACTCTCTCACACTTCTTGCCAGACTCTAGAAGCAGCCTAACTTCAAGTGATTGGTCACACACCAGAGAAAGAGACAAGTCGTGTGAATATAAGGATTAGTCACAGGAACAAGACACTCAGAGCCTTGAGCCTGCTCTGTCATTTTACAACATTGAGGCTCATCTGATTGTTACCTCAACTCCACATTTGTCTACCCACAGTAATTCTTCGCTCCACTAGTTTTCAAGAAGCCATCCACTTCACCTTCCACCAGTCTTTGAGGAAGTGGTCCAAAGACTGAACAGTCCTCCAAGGAAAAAATCCATCTTATCCTCTCCTATATGGTCAGCCAATTACTAAGACACAGTGCAAAACTTTGTTTTGCATGCTGATCAGAAAAATTATCCACGAGTGCAACACATAGTCTAGCAATGTCACAAAATTTTGAGATTTAAAAAATCGGCTTTAATTTATCCCATCAGATACAGCATAAAAAGAAGTTTAATTTGACACCTAATTCACTTTCATATCTTCAGTATTAAAACAGTTATGGCCATTTTCATACTCGGAAATTGGCATCTTGTTCCCTATTGCTTTTTCATTGACTTAACACAAAAACTGTGATCGAGAACATTTAAAAGCCGATAACTTTCTTAAAATTTAAGAGAACTGAAAAAAATGTTCAGTTATTGTAGATTGAAGCATTCTGAAACAAATATGAAACAATCTTACTTAGATGATTTGAAATTAAAACATATAGTTTATGTTAGTTACCTAATTGTAGCTAATTACAAAATCCAATTACTAGATCTAAACATCTATCCATTTCTTAAGAATAAATTAACATTTTTAAATAGCCTAAGTGTCCAAATAACATTCACACAAGAATTCATAATATAACATAATTTTAAAATCTCATTGTCATGGGTTTATAGGCCAAATGGAAGGAATTTAATGTTTAATACCTGTAAATTAATGGCCATTTAAATCAGCTTGCGTGTGGGATTTTCTGGAACGGGACCATTTGGAACGTTCAAGATGCGCTGAATTTAGTCCCCCATATCGGCAGCAAATACACTGCCGCTTCTTTGGGGGAAATAAATCACCATTTCGCAACTTAAAATGTGAATTAAATACATCTTAAGAAACACTTTTATACATAAAAATAAACTATTTTCTTTTACCTGGTCCTGCATAAAATCCGTCCCCGTTGTCGGCATTGACGGCTTCAGAAGCTGATTTTAAAATCACTCCAGCGATTAACTTGTCGGGTGAATTTTTTTTTTAAAACACACAGAACAGCCGTAGGAACGATTCTTTAGCAACATCTTGCACTCCAACAAAATATAATTCAGGACCAGGTCGGGAAAAAACCTTGTTTTAACCCCGCCCCACCCCCTCAAAGGCGCCAAAATCGCGCACACGGCCAGCGGCAGAATTGCAGCGCCGCTGAAGGTAAGTATTGTAGCATACCTACATAGTCCAAAAGAGCGCCGCGCCACGGGAGATGTGGTGAGTTAGAGCTGCTGACTTGCAGCACCAGAGACCTGGGTTCAATTGGATTGATGGTCGGCATGATTCAACGGGCCGAAGGGTCTGTTTCCATGCTGTATTTCTCTCTCTCTCTCTCTCACACATATATCATTACAGACACCATTGTGCTAATGCTCCATTTCCTCTCAGACAGCCAAGCTGTGTCCTACGCCAAATTTTACCACCATCAGTTTTAATTTTCTGCAATAACTTCTGCTGCTGCCAATTTCTTGTTGTTTACCTGGGAAGTAGTCTGATTCACTGCTCCCACCGCTTGCTCCATCAACGGGAAATCATTTAGACCTGCAAGAGCAATGTGCCAGTTAATCATCATCATGAACTCCATCACTCCGCCACTCACAAAGGAAACTCGCAATGATGCCATGGAGAGGCGCTCTGCCGCCCCTTACTAAACCAGGGAGTAGAAACTAACTATCTCCATTTCTAATAAATTCATTTTCATTTCATAAAGTACTAGATGCAAAAAAAAGAGAAAGGAGTTAATAAGTACACAATGTGGTTGTCTAAACCTTGGAGCCAATTTCAAATCTCAGAATATTTGTGAGGAAACATTCAGAGAGCTCAAATGAAGACTTGGGTTTAACGTTTAACGAGAAAGACACAATAACGTCCTGGTAGAAACAAGGAACTGCAAATGCTGGTTTACCAAAGAATACACAAAGTGCTGGAGTAGCTCAGTGGGTCAGGCAGCATCTCAAGAGAACATGGAAAGATGACAGGTAGACAAAAATGCTGAAGAAATTCAGCGGGTAAGGCAGCATCTATGGAGCGAAGGAAATAGGCAATGTTTCGGGTCGAATCCCTTCTTCTGAAGAAGGGTTTCGACCCAAAACGTTTCTCATTTCCTTCGTTCCATAGATGCTGCTTCACCCGCTGAGTTCCTCCAGCATTTATGTCTACCTTTGCTAGTTTTACTGTTGTATCCCTTCGTTATCACCTTTTCCATATCCAACAATGGTCCATGTGGACGCCACCTTGCTTGAGTCATCGGTGTTGGTTGTGATTTGTTCTGTAACTTCTCATTCTCTAGTTTCCCTCTCCCCTGACTCTCAGTCTGAAGAAAGGTCTCAACCCTAAACGTCAACTATTCCTTTTCTCCAGAGATGCTGCCTGACCCACTGAGTAACTCCAGCTTTTTGTGTCTATCTTCAGCCCATGTACATTATGGATCAAGGTTGCAGATGGCCAAACACCATTTCCCTTACAGGAAGTAGGACGTTGGGAAACGTTACCCACCCAATGACATCAGTTCTTCATCCAGCCAATGTGGCAACTGGTGCTCGGAGCCCAATCCCAGGTCAGTTCCAGGTCTTCCAATGTCCAGCTCCTGATTAGTTAAATCAGTCAGCTGTGAAGCCGTTTCTGAAATTACAATAATGGAGATCAAATCTGAATTCCAAAAATCACAGGTTAATTCAAACACATAACCCGATCCCTATTTTGAACCAACACCACCAACGCACCCTAACTCATGCAAGCCTTATTTCCCCACTGTAGCTCTATCCTCAGCTTGCCCCACTTTTCCAAACAAAATCAACAGAAACTCAAGGAACATCACCCCACCTAGTCACTGGATATTTCACCGTCTGGCCAAGTTCAATAACTTTTAATTAACTGACGTTCCCCCATATAAAATAAAAACATAAACTGTTAGGCTTAGGAAGCATGTGTAGGAAGGAACTGTAGATGCTGGTTTACACCAAAGATAGACACAAAATGCTGGAGTAACTCAGCAGGATAGGCAGCATCTCTAGAGACAAGGAATGGGTGACGTTTCTGGTCAAGACCCTTCTTCAGACTGTCAGGAGAGGAAGACGTAGAGATGTGGAAGGGTTAGGTGTGAAAACGATAGGTCAAATGGGATGATGGTCAAGGGAAATGTTGAATGGATCATTGTTAGCTGATGGGGAAGGTGACAACAAGGCATACAAAGAGTAAAATATAATCAGGAGGACAGTGAAACTAGTCGGAGAACTGTAGATCCGAGTAGAGAGAAACAGAGTTAATGTTTCAAGTCAATGAACTACGGACAATTAGAAGCAAAAGGGTTTTAAGATACAAGGTCAAGAAAGGGATGGGGAGAACAGAAAGGGAACTCTGTGATAGGGAGAAAGCAGAAGCGAAGACAATGCTCGGTGACAAACCTGGACATTTTCTTCTCTCTACAGATGCTGCCTGGCATCACTATTTGCAGAATTTTCCGACTTATTTCTTGATTTCCAATATCTCTAATACTTTGCTTTTGAGCTCTTAATCTGGCCCTTAATCGCGTGCAAAATAAACTTTGGCCAAGCCCTCTGGTGGGGTCTGCCGATCACGGTGAGCAGTGTGCATTGCCCATGATTACCCTTTTTGGCTGGACTTTGCGGGGCCACTCCGATTTCTTCCGCCTCTACTGTCGTCTTGTACGAGGTGACTGCAAGAGCCAGTGAATCGTTGGTTTGCAGAATCTCTGCTGCAGAGACACAGAAAGGAATCTGTATTACGCGGGCATCAAAACACACGACTGGCCACAAACAAATCAACCCATCTATTGAACCCCCTTCTTCTGGTAATCAGCTGCCACCCGGGATCCCACAAGTATCCATGCACCACCAAGGAAACAACATACCTACCCAAAGCCTCATCATTGTCCACAGTGTCACTCGCAAGTCGGAATAGAGTCGGCCGCAGTTTCTCACAGCGCTGATACAAGTTCTGTGTACAAAGAGCAGGGAGCCAAGTGAGACAGCACACCCTACTGTAGTACAGTGCACACACTCACACTGACAATGTGTAAGACTCCAATACATATCCAGCAGTGAGTTACAGGCTGGTCTGTAATCAAAGGGCTTGGATCTACAAAAGGTTGTTACCTTCATAATTTCCATCTGGTTTTCGGGCAAGCCGTCTCTTTGGTACATGCTCAGCATCTCATTCAGTAGCTTGGTGCTGTTCGTCACTTCTTCAATGACATGAATCCTCTTGCTGATTTTTTCAGCTTTCTCTTCGTCCTGTGAATATCTTCAGTTTGAGAACATGCAACCTAAATAGACACCATCTCTTCCCTCCCGACACTCCCCTCCTCCACCACCATCCTTCTTAATCTCACACATCCCCTTCCTCCACCATCTCCGACCTCACCTTACCACACCACATCTCCCCCTACCTCTATGACATTTAAGTCCTAGGAAAAAGGGAAAGAGGTTCTGATAGTTTACCCTATCTATGCCTCTCATAATTTTACACTTGTCTATCAGGTATCCCTTCAATCTCCAATGCTCCAGTAAAAAGCAATCTAAGTTTGTCCTTCTCCTTATAGCTAATACTGTAGCGTTTAAACTAGGCAGCAATCTGATAAACATATTCTGCACCCTCCCCAAAGCCTCCACATCCTTCCTGTAATGGGAGACCAGAACTGCACACCACACTACTCCCCCCACCACCCCCTAAACTAATTCCCAGACAGACGAAAACATGCATACCATATGCCTACTTTACCACTCTATCTTGCCTCTTTCATGGAGCTAATGACTTGGTCCCCAAGATTCCTTTGAACATCAATGCTGCTAAGGAACATGCCATCAATTGTCTACTTTTTCTTACTCTCGACCTGCCAAATTGCAACACCTTGCCCTTGCACTGATTGAACTCCATCCAACATTTTTCCACCTACATTTGTAACCTATCTTTATCTCACTGTATTCTTCCTCACTATCCACATTCACCAATTTTGGTGTCATCTGCAAGCTTACCTACCAACCCATCTACTTTTACATCCAAGTCGTTTATATATAGCGGTCCTAGCACAGATCCCTGTAAAACACCACTGGTCATAGACCTCCCGCCAGAACAGCACCCTTCCACCAATACTTTGAGTAAGCCAGTTCCAAATCCATGTGATGAAGTGACAGTGGATTCCATGCATCTGAATCCAATGGATCAGCCTACCATGAGGGACTTTATTTATTGCCTAAATTTATTTAATTACTAAAATCCATGGAGACAGCATCCTCTACCCTCCCAATCAATCACTTATGTCACCTGCTCAAACAACGCAATCAAGTTCCTAAGATGTGGCCTGCAAATTGGGAAATGCTGGCCATCTGTCCCTCAGTTAGTCAACACCTTGTGATGGTTGCAGTTGATCTGATAGACACTGAAATTTGGAGCAAAGCACAAAGTCCCGGAGGAACTCAACGGGTCAGGCAGCATCTGAAGAGTGAATAGGCAAACAACGTTTTGTATCGGAACTTTTCTTCAGGCAGGGCGAAGTGGTAAGGAAGGGTCCCGACACAAAACATTGGATGTCCATTCCCTCCACAGATGTTGCCTTACCCACCAAGTTCCTGCAGCACTTTGTGTCTTAGTCAAAGGGGGTTATTAGGAACATGTGCTGCTGGTTGAAGGAATAAAAAGGTACATACTATTGTTTTAAAGGAGAGCATTGAGAAGGTTAACTACTAGTTCATATGGTCAGTTGGGACCTTCATTGCTGGATTCAGATAGTCACACTGGTCCTGCATGGATGTGTTTTATTGAAGTTCAAAGTTACTGGATAATTTAATGATTAAGAAGGAACTGCAGATGCTGGAAAAATCAAAAGTAGACAAAAAATGCTGGAGAAACTCAGCGTATATGGAGAAAAAGCAGCATCTGTAGAGAATGTAGAGTAGGCAACATTTCGAGTCGAGACCCTTCTGATAATTTAATGAACTCACCTCCCTGAAGACATTCTTGATCAGCCTGTTGGCAGCCTGCAAGTCCTCCGGATGGTTGCTTTTGAGAAGCCTTGCAAGGAGCTATGGAACAGGAGTTTGCAAGAAACGATTGCTGGTTAATATTCCGCACACTCCTTTTTTATAAATGATATTAAATCACATCATTGAGTTTATTGACGTATGCACAAGTATGGAGAGGTAAAGGTACAGGTACCGCGCTGTCGTAATTTTGACTGGATTAAAGATAAAGGCACCGATTTTCAAGCACTCTTGGTTCCAGAGTGTTACTGGATTATCGGACCACAGTAATCCGGACCAACTGAGGTGACGGCCTCTGCGGGCCGAGATACCTACATGCAAAGTCAGCCTCGGAAGTCAGCGATGGGAATGGATCTGATGGCTCTGGTCGGGCAGGATTTCCAGAGCTCTGGCAGCAGGGGGAAAATTCAACCTGCCGATCGGCCGTGGAAGTCAGCTATTGGAACGGATCTGCCAGCTCCGGCCGGGCTGGAGTTCCAGAGTCGCAGCTGCAGGGGGCAAATTCGACGTCCCGATGAGGTTGAGATTGGCCACCTCACCTGACCACATCTTGGGGGGGGGGGGGGGGGGGGGGGGGGGGGGGGGGGGGGGGGGGGGGGATCTCCAGGGGGGGATTTCAAGTGCACTCTCGTAATTTTGACTGGATTAAAGGAGGTGCCAGACCACCAGAGCCAGGTGGTGAACATGTACAATGAATATACAGGTACATTGACGGACAAAACAAATTATACATTGCTTTTTTGATTTCCCAATTACCGCTGCAGTGGCAATTTTCTGGTTACAAATAGAAAATGACGCATTCATGTTCACACCAATAACTCTTCTATGAAGTACACTGAGCACTGCACAATATGTAACGATGCTTTACAAGTGGATGAAGACAGCAAACCACTTAAATCAGATGGACAAAGTCTTAGTCAAAAAGGTAGGTTTTAAGTTAGAGGGATTTCCAGATCTTGGCAGAGCAAGGTAGCCACCACTGATGGCGTAGTTACATCTAAGGGTAAGAAATTGGCCAGAGTTAGAGAAGGGTAAGTCATCTCAGCAGGACAGATGGCCGCGAGGAATTTACAGCAAAGAGGAGAACTGCCTTTATGCAGTGGTCTGCAAATCACTGGGTTGCTCTGTCCCAAGGGTCTGTAGTTGCTCTGTCCCAAGGGTCTGTAGTTGCTCACAAAGGAAGCTCCAGAATACAGTGATTGTCCAGCAAACGGGCGGACCTCAGGATCACCAATAATCTTCTGAACAGAGAAGCAAACTCCATGGCTAGAAAACATACCCGGCCTCTACTTCAGTAGAAAGAGAGAAACTGAGTGGCAGATTAGTCATCAATTAAACCAATGTGGCCATGAGGGATGACTGACTGAAATGGAAAAGGCTGTAGATTGGGATTGAAATGAATGAAGAGGAAGAAGGGAGTTTAGAGATATAACATGGAAACAGGCCTTTCAGCCCACCAAACCCATGTTAACCAGGTACAGTTGGGGAGAGGAGTCAGGCAGAGTTTAAAAGTAGTGGTGAAGCTAAGAACTAGGTCCGGGCTGGTCAAACACTTGGTCACAATGGAGATACATCGGGATTGTCCACACACGAAAGTTGTGACTTTTTCACCTTTGCTTTCTCATCATCATCAAAGAGCGAGCTCTTCACTCTTGGCGAAGGTGGTGGCAAAAGTTTCACATCCGGTAGCTTGGGATCCTGCTTGATAAGACCTATGGAAGAGGAAATTTAAAAAAAAAGCTGATGTTACTTTAGAGCGATATTTAGAACATGTTACACTCCTTGCAGCTTTTCATGTAATACATGCTGCTTGGGGAAACCCACCTCAGAATGTTTGGCTGTCTGTAGGGGAAATTGCATAGGTGGTGTGGAATAAGGTTCTTTAAATGGATAAGAGAATCCTCATTGGGGTTAATATTACACAGATGTGGAAGGATCCATCCTTATTGATGAAACGATAAACAAGGACGCTACATGACCCAATAGCATTTTTTCCCCATAGGAAAGTTGTTCGTAGGTATCTAGCCAGTATTTACTCGAGTGGCACAGTGGTGTAACGGTAGAGCTGCTGCCTCACAGCATCAGAGACCCGCGTTCGATCCCAACTACAGGTTCTGCCTGAATGGAGCTTGTACGTTCTCCCCGTAACTGTGTGGGTTTTCCCCGGGTGCTCCGGTTTCTTCCCACACTCCGAAGACGTACAGGTTTGTAGGTTAATTGGCTTTGGTAAAGGTTCTAAAAAAAAATTGTCCTTTGTGTGTAGGGTAGTGCTATACGGTGATCGCTGGTCAGTACGGTCTCAATGGTCTGAAGGGCCTGCTTCAATGCTGTATCTCTAAACTAAACTAAACACAGTGAAACAGACCTTCTCCTCCTGTAGTTATAAGTGACAGGATAAACTGATGCTTGTGCTTCTTACACAAAAGAGTGACGGACCTCAAAAATACTTCCTTGATTATAAAGTCATGAAAGGAACTAAGGAAATGGAAATACCTTTCTGCCTCAGCACACAACACAGCAGCACGTTACATACCTTGCTTCTTCAGCATTTGATATGCATCTCGGATTTTTATTTCGTTTGGTAGCCACACCGTCCAGCTGTACAACATTTCAATCACCTTCAACTTTACTTGCTCCGAGGACCACAAACCCAAGTACTGTGAGGAGGAAAAGCAAATCAACATTGGTCATCACAGCTGCGGCCACTCACACACCGATAACACCATGATCATGGTCTTCCTGCAGCTGAACCCTAATGCACAGTTCAGTCAAGGGGCTTGTACGGTGTTGAACATCAAGATGGATTCCAGCAACGGTGGGGAGGAGTGAAGTTTGGTGATCCCTCAGCTTAGAGAGTCACGCCAATCAGAGGACCTGCGGATAACTGCATTCAAGTCTTGCTTTCACACCTAAAGGAATATATGTTCTTGAAAACCCTATGGCTTCTACTGCGATTAAAAGGGTTCATAACTGCGGGCAGGTGGTGTTCCACAAATTGGCTTGTATTCCCCAAAGTTTAGTTGGCTTTAATTTAGTGATAAAGTGCGGAAACAGGCGCTTAGGCTCACCGAGTCCGCGCCAACCAGCCATTCCCAGACACTAGCACTATCTCACACGCTAGGGACAATTTACAACTTTTACCAAAGCCAATTAACCTACAAACCTGCACGTCTTCGGAGTGTGGGAGGAAACCGTAGCACCCAGAGAAAATCCATGCGGGTCACGGGGAGAACATACAAAATCTGTACAGACAGAGTCCGTAGTCAGGATCGAACCCGGGTCTCTAGCGCTGCAAGGCAGCAACTCTACCGCTGCACCACCGTGCCGATCTAAGGATGGATGACTGTTCAGGAGTGATAGCAGATAAAACATTTTCACTCGAAGAGCAGCAACAAGTACAATGGGCCACCTTTGAGAAACAGTCATTGTTAGCAGAAAACTCAAGATCCCATATTGATGAAGAATGTCAGTACCTTTGGCGACAAGACTTTAATTAGATCATTTAAGAATCGAAATTTTCCAACTTCATTCTGAAACCGTTTGCCACAGTTGTTCATGCATGTGTCCAACACCTGTGGAAAGACGTCAAGCTGTCAAACTCTGGTCAAATACCAAGCTGCCAGCCAAAATCAAATTCACATCCACGGACACACATACAAAGTTTAAAGGTCAATAAAAGATATCCTGGGAGCAGTGAGCATTCATTCATACAATCTTAAATTTTCTGCAAGGGAGATAATTTTGGATTCAATGTACAAGCAAACTGAACCATGAAGTGTGGTGAGTGCAGATGGTGTGAGTATGAATCCCTTGTTCACAAAATAAGTTTCTCGACCTCCTATCTGTATCTGGTGTGTGTTAGTTGAAAGAGATGAACTGATCAGTCTGCAACTCCATTATCATTGTATCATGCAGCCAAAGCCAAATGCATCAGGATAGTCAAAGATGAACTGAATACGTTGGCCTCGTTTCCTCTTGTAATCCGATGACATACATACCCATTTAATGGAGGATATCAACATACAGACAGCAGGAAAAGAAACAAACTGCTTAAAGGCAACGTCCATGGAGGGAAATGGACGCATGATATTTTTGTTCAGGACCTTTCTCCATTTCTCAGATGCTGCCTGACCCACTGATTTCCTCCAGCAGTCTGGTTTATTGCTCAAGGTTCCAGCATTTGCACTCTAGCGTCTCCATATAAGTAGAGTGTACTGACCTTATATAATGTCACTGTGTAACGTCACTGTCAGATTAATACTCAACCTTTCTTTGGAGTGATTGAAGTAAGAATGTAAAATTAGCATCACTCCATATCTGCCTGACCTGAAGTTACAGCCTTGTGTTGGGCAGCGACAGCTTTTCCTGTACAATTTGCCCCGTACTTCTCCTGGTGGGATCCGTGTGGATGTTGATTTCTCTAATTTCAAGTAACCCCTGCATTCCCTCCCTCTGCCCTCCCCCACCCTAGTCGTCCCAACTAGTTCCACTGTTCGCGTCCCTGTATCCCTTCAATATCACTTCTACCCCAGCCAACAATGGGCCATTATGGGCTCCACCCTTCCTTGATCATCTGATGCTGGCCCTGATTTGTTCTGTCCTTTTCCTACCTCCAGCTCCCCTCTATGACCCCTATTTTCAAACTGAAGAAGGGTTCCGACCCGAAATGTCACCCACCCTTTTCTCCAGCCATTGCTTGGCCCGCTGCATTAAGTTATGTGCACATATAATCATAAGATGATCTCACCGTGAGAGCATACAGAGCCTCCTTTTCTTGTGGCGATTGGATTTTGTGACCCAGAAGGCGAATTGCAGTCTGTGGGCTTAAGCAAGAGGAATTTGCATTTCACTGGATGCTCATTATATTTTTCCATTCTTAATTAATATTTTTCTGGTTATAGATTTCCTCCCCACCCCCAAAAAAAAAGTATGTCTCATCTTCAGGTCCCATTAAACTGCCAATGTGTTACATCTGCCCTGATGTTTATACTCAAGAATGATGCAATGGGCACCATTTAGCCAGTTATATCTATGCTGGCTCTTTGAAAGAATATTTCAACTAGTCCCACTCCACTAAATTGTTCCATTGCTCTGTTTTGGAAGTGAATGAGGCAATGAGGTGGGAACAGATGGAGAAAAGAGGGAATAATTTTTTTCGCCATTTTCCATTGGGGCGGCATGGTGGAAAACGGTAGAGTTGCTGCCTTACAGTGCCAATACCCGGATTCGATCCTGACTATGGGTTCCGTCTATTCGGAGTTTCCACGTTCTCCCCGTGCCTGCGGGGGTTTTCTCCAGGTATTCCGGTTTCCTCCCCACACTGCAGGATGTACAGGTTTGTAGGTTAATTGGCTTCGGTAAAGATTATAAATTGTCACTAGTTTGTAGGATGAGAAAATAAGAGAGACCGGGAGATGGGAAGCCAGGGAGTAACATGTTCTCCTGATGCTAAAGTCACTTTAGTAACACATCCCTTCTTACCCCTCCAGCTCGAGATTGACCTGATCGCAGAATCCCGTGATGTATTCCCATTTCTCTTCAGTGTTTAGAGGGTCGGTAGCTTTATCTTTAAAAGAAAAACCCACAAGACAATTAGACGAAACATGTGGCAATTGACAAAACTCCATGCAGCCAACTTGCTTCCTCAACAGATCTTGACTGACCTACTAAAGTCTATCTGCAGTATTGCTTTTGTTTCATCCAGTAAGCAGACAGTCTGACATCCCAGGCTCACAGATGAACCGTCTCTGCATCCCTCGCAATAATGTCCTTCCTCAGATTTGGAGACCAAAACTGTAAATGTCTCACCAAGACCCTGTAACAGCAAACCTCCCTGCTCCTATAAACCTTTTGCAATGGTGCTTTACTGCCTGGAAACTGAGCCTAATGACTGGGACCATGACACCCAGGTCTCGCTGAGATTCACATCACGCTCCGATCCCACAAGTGATCTACGTTTTTGCCACCAAAATGGATAACCTCACATGGGATAGAGTCTCATTATCGTAATCGTCTAAAATGTGCAGAAACAGCATCAAAAACACTGGTGCAGGAAACGAGAAGAGGACCAACAAGGAAGTGAGATTCACATCATGCTCCGATCCCACAAGTGATCTACTTGGGGACAAGATGGGGAAGTATAGTTCGTATGTAGAACAAATACCGACGAGTGATTTAAATATTTGGATAATGAGACGATGGGAATAGTGCAAAGATATTTAAACATAATTTTGACTAATGACGGCATAGAGAAGCCAAGTTCCCGTCATTGTTAAAGACTTGGTAATCTGATGTTCAAACTCAGTTTATTGCTTTTCTGCTAGACTGCCTCTGTGGAAGTATTTTTCTTTCTTGAAATAATTCTTACCAGTTGATTTATAAGTTTGGAAGGTCTAATCTGGACATTTTTCTAAAAAATTGTGTTCTCACTGTAAGACTTCACCAGGATCTTATAATTCCTTCCAATCAAATGTGTTAATTAAAAAATATATAATGACATAGAGGTTTTTAGGTAAATTGGCTTCAGCAAAATTGTAAATTGTCCATAGTGTGCAGGATAGAGTTAGTGTGTAGGGTGATCACTGGTCAGCGCAAATGCAATGGGATGAAGAGCCTGTTTCTGCGCTGTATCTCCAAAGTCTAAAGATGCCAGAAATGTAAATGAACATGAGAAAATCATTGAAACACTCAACAGGTTGACTTGAATCATGAACTTCTGTCTCTCTTTCCACAAAAACTGTCTGACCTACTGAGATTTTCCAGCATTCTCTGTTTCTAATAACAGATAGTTCTGCTCTATCGCATGTTACCAGAGCACGAATTGGATATAATACAATCGATGAAGTAGGGAACACAGATTATACTACGTAGACCAAATCAGTTATAACAGGGGTGTGCGCAGCATTGGAATGTACAGCTGCTCTATCAACTGTGCTGCATTCTATTTCGATTTTGTGCTTTTTTTTAACCATCTTATTGCAATTTTGACTTTGGTTATCATAACAACGGATGGTGAAGGTGATAAAATGTGTATAGAAAGCAACATATTAATGATAATGCTGATGGCGATATGAAAGCAAAGGCTATTACTCAAACGCTTTGATAGAAACAAAAGGACATACAATGCTGCTTGAGACACTGGGGTTACGGTGTCCACACTTCCCATACAGGACATAGGTTTAGGTTTGTTATTGTCACCGAGGTGCAGTGAAAAGCTTTGTTTTGAATGCTGCCCAATCAGATCAGATAATACTATGCATAAATATAATCAAATCAAACTAAAGTGCAATAGGTAGAGCAAAGAGGTAGATACAGAATGCAGAATATAGTTCAATGCATATCTGTTTCATAGACAATGTCCAACCCCATATAACCATATAATTACAGCACGGAAGCAGGCCATCTCGGCCCTACAAGTCCGTGCCGAACAACTTTTTTCCCTTAGTCCCACCTGCCTGCACTCATACCATAACCCTCCATTCCCTTCTCATCCATATGCCTATCCAATTTATTTTTAAATGATACCAACGAACCTGCCTCCACCACTTCCACTGTAAGCTCATTCCACACCGCTACCACTCTCTGAGTAAAGAAGTTCCCCCTCATGTTACACCCTAAACTTCTGTCCCTTAATTCCGAAGTCATGTCCTCTTGTTTGAATGGTACAGTCAATCAGAGTACCTAGCTGGAGCCCCGAACCCCTTTTAACCCTATTAACACAATTATTTAATAAAGCGCTTTTATATAACATCACCTATTCCTTTTCTCCAGAGATGCTGCCTGACCCGCTGAGTTACTCCAGCATTTTGTGTCTATCTTCGTCAATGATCTTAAAGGCTTTCAACCTGTAATGGTGCTCCCCGAATTAAGGTTGTGTGGCCATTGGCTAATATTTACTGAAGATCTGCATCTACAGCGACTAAAGTTTTGAAAGCGATGTGGGTGGCTTTCATGAGGCTGTGCCTAACGAGCTGTCGACTTCTCTCGTTTCTTCTGCATTGCAAGAAATTGATAGTTTAAGGACAATGATTATAATGCTGAACAGCAGGAAAGTCATTTATTGTAAAATTTGCATTTTCACCCACATGGGCTGCTCCACGAGAAAAGATTGTCAAATCAGCAAACCAAAAATAGACTGCTTCTTCAAGCCTCAAAACCACAAAGTGGAAGAAAGGGAACTGCAGCCATCTATAATGGCTTACAGTTGGCTAGAGAAGAGTTACAGGGATGCGAACAGTGGAAGTAGTAGGCCGACTAGGGTGGGGGAAGGAAGGCTTGCCGTTTGGCTGATTGTCCTTTTAATGTTAAAGTTGATGGGTGGCCTCTCTGCCCTGGAGCAGGGAGTGACAGAGAAATTCTGGGATCTAGTGATTGACGAGTTAGGAGATCCATCCATCTGTGGTGTGACACAGCGGCGCAGCGGTTAGAGCTGCTGCCTCCCAGCACTAGAGACCCGGGTGTGATCCTGACCTCGGGCACGGTCTGTGTGCTGCTGTGACTGCTGTTGCTTCCTCCCACATTCCGAAGACGAATGTGTTTGTAAGTTAATTTGCCTCTGTGTCGGGAAGCTACTTATCTAGTGTGTCAGTAGTGGGATAACATAGAACTAGTGTGAACGGGTGATCGATGGTCAGCGTGGAATCGACGGGCCTGTTACCGTACTGTATCTCTAAATCAAGATAAATCTGAGAAATACGACTTTCTCTCCCGATTCAGTCACGAGCACCAGTTTTGAGGATCTCTGCTGACCTTCCAAAACCACCCCTTGGATTACTCAGTTATAGTGGATAATCAGCAATAATGGAGATCAATCCCACCCTCTCCATGTTTTGTTATAATGAGGGTTTACTGTATTTTATGTGCCGATGACTAAAACAGTGTACCATTGCAACTCCCAGTTAGTCAGGATGCTTTCAGACTAACACTTTTACAGTAAGCACGTCATATCGATTTTTAATGAACCTGAAATCACATTTTTCTTCCATTATTAAGATCATAGCAACATAGAAATTAGGTGCAGGAGTAGGCCATTCGGCCCCGAGCCTGCACCACCATTCAATATGATCATGGCTGATCATCCAACTCAGTATCCCGTACCTGCCTTCTCTCCATACCCTCTGATCCCCTTGGCCACAAGGGCCACATCTAACTCCCTCTTAAATATAGCCAATGAATTGGCCTCAACTAGATCACCTATTTCCACCACAGTGATATAATCTGCCTCATCTGATGCTGAAACCTTCAACCAGTTATTAGTAATTTTTTTAAAAATATGCACACTTCTGGACAGACAAACCAGACAAACTTGCCGCAGATGTGTGGGCGGGATTACTTTATGTCACAGGGCACTGTGTCGGTCTTGTGACTTTCCCCATGACTTACCGAACTGCCAATTTCAGCAACCTCTATTCATTTTCCTAACCAAAACATTTTAAAACCTTGAAGCATCAAATTAAGCAAATCAGGTTACCAAGTTAGTCACACAGCAAAGTGCATGCTCAATTCGGGGAGCAGTTTAACCAAAGAGTCAGGAAGTACGAGCTAGTCATGGCAGAACAACAAGCCCTAGTTTGATGTCTTGTGAAATTCAAAAGAACAAACTGGATTGGAAGTACAGAAGCCACAAAGAGACTTTACTTCTGTGCAGGAAGTGAGGTTCATTGAACACCATGACGGCATTAACGCCCTGCATACAAAGAGTTCCTCACTAACAATTTGTTTCAGTGCCAATTGTAGCTCAATGTGATCCACCCATTCCAAGCCATTGAGCAAGGAGAAAAAAAATCTCACACTGAAGTGCTCAGCTTTCATTATAAAAACAGAAAATGCTGAAACGCTTGTAGGTCAGGCGGTATCTTTGATACGATCTATGGGATTCACCTTTGCCACCATTTCAAGAAGAATACAGAGTTCTTCCCTGGTGTCGTTATCGATAGGTTAAACCAACATCAACAAAGAACAAACAATAAGGTCTCTTAACTCAGTTGTTTGTGGATGCCTGCTGTATCAGAACTGACTGCTATACACCCCCACCTCACCCCTTCTCTCCACATTAGAGATGAGTAAACCTCAAAAAGAAATTGGAGTCTTGAGACAACTGTGACAGTGGAGGGGGCATAGGGGAGGGGACGTGGAGGAGTGGGCATAAGAGAGGTAGGGGAAGGACACGGGATGTAGGGGAGGGAGCACAGGGACATGAGGAAGGGGGCACATGGGGACCTGGGGTATGGGCACACGGGACGTAGGGGAGGGGGAACAGGGGACATGAGAGAAGAACACAGGGGAGTCCAGGGATTGGGGGGAATGGGCACACAGGATGTAGGGGAGGGGACACAGGGGAGAGGTGAGGGAGAATGGGACAGGTAGGGAAGAGGGGGAACAGGCAGAGGGGATAGGCCGAATGGGCAGAGGAGATGTGGGGGAGCGGGTAGGGGGAATAGGGCAATAGAGCACTTGATGAGACATAGACAGGGGGACATGGCACAGTGTATAGGGCGATGTGAAGGTGAAGTGGGGGTTTACCTGTTGCACACATTTAGACGCAGCAGGTAGATATCTACCAGAAAAGGGGGCGGGGGGCGAACGGACGGAGGGGGTTAATGCATCAGACAGCTGGGGAACTTTGGAAATACACAGGCACTGGCAGCTCGGACAGATACAGTGTATTGATAAAGTTTAATATAAATGGGAGTGTGTCGCAGCCGGGATAGGAGAGGTGGAGGGAGAAGTGTGCAGCAGCTGGCAGCAAAGATACTAGAGGAGCTGGCTGGCAGCTCCACCGGTGGCGAGGGGAGGAGGGGAGGATCTACTCAGCTGCGGGACCGAGGAGTCGCCTCCTGTTGTACTGGATCTCGCCGGGACCCCCTTCCCCCCCTCTCCTGGCCGGGCCGGGCCCACACTCACTCAGCCACGACTCCAGCGTCTCTCCTCCTTCCTCCTCCGCCGCCATCTCTCGGGCCCGCTCTGCGGCGCCGCCCCACAGCAGGGCTGGGCTCACCGCACCGCACCGCCCCCTTTGCAAAGCACAGGCTCTAGGGCAACACCCCCAGGCTCTGGGCCACCACCCCCAGGCTCTAGGCCACCACCCCCAGGCTCAGCCCACCCCCAGGCGCTGGGCCACCACCCCCAGGCTCTGACCCCATCCCAGGCTCTGCACCCCATCCACCCAACCCCCCAGTCTCACCCCAGCCTCCCCCTGGGGGTCTGACCCTACCCCTGGGGTTTCATACAGAGTCTCCCACTCCAGGGCCTGACCCCACCATTGGGGGTGTCATCCAGGGTTTAAACCCCATCCTTGGGAATGTACCCCTGGGGACTAGACACAAAATGCTGGAGTAACTCTGCAGGACAGGCAGCATCTCTGGAGGGAAGAAGTGGGTGATGTTTGTTTTGGATCAAGACCCTTCTGTAGGCCAAGGATCTGATCCTAACCCTGTGGATTTCATCCAAAGTCTGACCCCACACCCGGGGCAGCAGACCAGAGTGCAACCCCACTCCAGGGTCTGACCCCATCCTTGGGAGTTGTTGCCCGCTGCCAGGATCCCACCCCAGGGATGGACACCATTCTTGGGGGGCTTTCCCTGGGGTCTCAGCCCACCCCTAGGGGTTTCAACCCACAGTCTGACCCAAACCCTCCGTCGCCGTGCATCCCGGGAGATTTTTCTTGCTCCCCTTACCCTTCCCAATGTATAAAATGTCTTCAAGACCACGCCATCAACTATCTTCCCAACAACTGTCCAAACCTGTACATGGCAGGAGACAACTTTGGTTTTTCTAAAGGTGAACCTGAAATCATATTTCTCTTCCATTACTCAGATCACATATTTCCACCAGTGATTTCATCTGCCTTATCTGATTCTGAAACCTTCAACCAGTTCTGTCACTTCTAGTATTGATTATTCTAACAAAAAAATAACTCAAGGTCACCCAAAAATTGCCGTATCCTAAATGGCACGGTCCCGTTTGCAAGCTTCGCCAATGTGTTATATGACCCAAGTTGGCTCTCACAAAAATCTTGATTTAAAAAATCAATCTATGCGCTCCCTTATCTATAATTTCCCTTATCCCGAGGACCCATCCAAGATCGTTACCACTTTGGCTAATTTTTCATTTCCAATTTATTGTATCAATGGTGCGCAGTCAGATGCCTTGAGAAAAAAGGAATGACTTATGTTGATCCAAAAATTAAACGCCAACTCTAAGAATTGTAGAGGTAAATAAATATTTGTAAGTGGACCACATTTGGATTGTTTTTTTCTGGAGCATCAGAGGCTAAGAGGAAACCTGTGAGTAGTATATAGAATTGAGAGGCAAAGATACGGTAGCAGTGGTCGAGTTGCTGCCTTGCAGCGCCAGATACCTGGGTTCGATCCCGACTCCAGGTGCAGTCTGTAAGGAGTTTGTACGTTCTCCGTCTGACCCCGTAGGTTTTCTCCAGGTGCTTCAGTTTCCTCCCACACTCCAAAGACGTACAAGTTAGTAGGTTAATTGGCTTCAGTAAAATTGTAAATTGTCTCTAGTGTAGAATAGTGATCGATGGCCAGCATAGACTCGGTGGGTCGAAGGGCCTGTTTCCGCACTGTCTCTAAACTAAACTAGCAAGGCATATGACGGGAGGAAATACCAAACATACATGCAGACTGAAATATTGGGTGATCAAGGGAGAACTGAGAAAGATCGAAATAGATAGAGGGAGAGAGAGAAGCCAATAAATTACAAACTAGAAAGGGAAGAATAAGGCGGGGGGCGCATAATAAGATTGTCATTGAAAAAGTAGAAACAGAAACCAAGTCTGAGGCAAGTCAACAAAAAGGGCAGAGTCAACAATTCCAGAATTTCCCCACATAATTCTAAATGGAAATTATGCTGAAAATACTCAGCTGGTCCACTGATGTCTGAAAGACAACAGATGTGCTGACAAGTTATGAGGATACTTCACCAGAAGGACAGAAGGTTAAAACAAAGTCTAGAAAATGGCAGCAACAACAACGATAACTAGCTCAGATATTACACAATTCTAGCATTCCCTTTATTTCAGATTCATTCCATTCACAAAGCTTGCCTTCAAAATAATTGTTCTCTAACATGTACTGAATAATAAAGCACCTGCAGATTTCAACAACATGTGAATAGCACTTTGTTTTACTTACTAAACTTGAAGAAGTTAGTTATAAGAATAAAATGCTGAAACACGTTGCAGACCAAGCAGCATCTGTGGTAAGAGAAATGGGTAGCATTTTGATGGAATCCTTTGTTAAATCGGATGAAGTGGTTGTCCAACTGAAATCAAATGTTTCTCTTTCCACAGATCCTCCCTGACTGGCTGAGTGTTTCCAACATTATTTATTTATTTGTTTGTTTAAATTTCAGATTTCCAGCATCTGGCATTTTTTAATTTCAAATTAAGAGGTGTGACATGGGAGCAAAGCTGGTAAAGCCAGAACTCCTGTCACTATCTTGTGTCCAGAATACTTCACTAGAGTTACTTGTCAGAAAGATGAGCCCGTTTGAGTTGCTCATGGTCTTTTTGCCAGTGCTAGCCTTCAGAGCACCAGAATAAGTGAACTGTACTTCACGCGCTTCCCCTGTTGGGACTTTAATGCAGAGGCGGTAAATCCAGGACCACAGTTTAACCAGCAATTGTACACATTACCACCAACCACTTCAGGCTTGGACAGGGTTGGACAGGCTAGATGCAGGAAGATTGTTCCCGATGTTGGGGAAGCCCAGAACAAGGGGTCACAGTTTAAGGATCAAGGGGAAATCTTTTAGGACTGAGACGAGAAAAACATTTTTTACACAGAGAGTGGTAAATCTCTAGAATTCTCTGCCACAGAATGTAGTTGAGGCCAGTTCATTGGCTATATTTAAGAGGGAGTTAGATGTTGCCCTTGTGGCTAGAGGGATCAGGGGGTATGGAGAGAAGGCAGGTACAGGATACCGAGTTGAATGATCAGCCATGATCATATTGAATGGCGGTGCAGGCTCAAAGGGCCGAATGGCCTACTCCTGCACCTATTTTCTATGTATATGTTTCATAAGTTAAACTAGGAAAAATAGAACAAGAAATTCACAACAAACAATACTTCCATTAACGGGTTGAACTGAAGGTATGTATCAACATTTATATATTTTTCTTTTAGTCCTTGATCAATCAGCAATGACCATCTTATAAAACATACCCTGGTTCTCATCAATTCTCAAGATGTTTATGTTTAAAAAGCTGTAACTAACAGGTAGATTGATCAACCAGAGACCTTTTATCTAGAAAAGATGGGCTCGTTACGACATTGAAATAATACATTAGGTTTGACAGGGTATCTGCAGAGAAAATACTTGCAATGGAGGGAAGGGGGAAACCAAAACTAAAGGAGATAAATACAAGATAATAAATATAAATTAGTTAACAAATTCAGTAAGGAATTGAAGAGACACTTCTTTACCCAAAATGGAATTATGTTGGAATTAAATGGACATAATAAGAGGAAATAGGGACATGAGAGAAGAAAATAGAATGAAATACAGAAAGGATAACATGAAGCAGGGTAAAAGGCAGAAGGTGTGCATCATAGAACACCTGCATTAAATAGTCTATTGTAAATCCATTGATACCAAATGTCCATGTTGTTGAGAGCAAGTGGATTGCTGTGGGTTTCAGCCCGAAACGTTGCCTATCTCCTTCGCTCCATAGATGCTGCTGCACCTGCTGAGTTTCTCCAGTATTATTGTGTACCTTCGATTTTCCATGATCTGCAGTTCCTTCTTAAACAAGTGGTTTGCTGTTCTTGGTCATTGATGATCAACGCTGAAAGCTGCACGTGATCTTGGACTTGAGACTCATCTCCTAGTGTAGGATCATGCTGGGAAAACCCTATGGAGATAGAAGCCTCTCCCTTCCCTGCCTAACTCCACTCCAACTGATACCCAAATCCCTTGGATAGAGGGCTACAATCACAAAGTAGGACCATTTAGAGAGGCTGTCATGACAGCAGGTAGCTCTAACCAGTGGTATCAAATGTCTGGACATTTAACAGCTTCCCTTCTTCGATGTTCTGTCGGTTGTGAAAAATATCCATACCAATGGAGGGATACATCAAGCACAATCCCCCCCCCCCAGTACACAGGTAGGAGAAAGGCCCGTGGGCTCAATGGACGATCACTCGTTGCAGTCGTTCACAGACTTCTTCAGGCCCCAAGGACAGCATCATCTCAGCCACACCCGCTCCTTGCTGTGGAAAAAGCAAAATGTAATCAGATTCTCAAAAATGTGGGATAAACATTAAAAATTACAACTGTCTATATACTACAGGTGCACAACCTTTTATCCGAAGATCCAAATAACGAAAACCTCCGAATAGCGACATTTTTTCAGTCCTTGAAGAAAGGTCCTTGAAAACGTTCACCGAGGGCGGCCCGCAGAGGTGACAGCGGAACCTCCGGTCGGTCCTCGAAGAAAGGGGAACTAAATCCCCATTCATAAAGAGGTGAGGGTATATTGCGCGGGAGGGGTTAATAATTGACAATCTGCTGCTGCCTGCACAGTGTATCGTGAGTCTTGCGTGGGAACTTTTAACTCAGCGTGCAGGCAGCAACAGATTGTCGCTCCCTTCAGTTTCACCCCACCTACACCCCTCTGCTTCCCGGCCATGTGTGTGACCCCTTCCCTCCCCTCTCCAGCTCCCCGCTCATTGCACCGGCGCGGGGGCTTTGCACTGTCTTCAGGTTGGAGCCAGTGCCAGTCACCGGAGACGTCAGGACCAACGGGACTCCGGCCCCCAGGCCCACTGCAAGCACGGAGAACCCAGAGACCCACAGCCAGCAGCAGCCCAGCCCCGTTCCAATTCCAGAGGAACACACTCCCCGTAGGGACCGAAGCTGATGGTGTGCAAGGTGCGTCTTGGTCTTGAGGTTGCGGATGAGGGGGCGCAGCTCGGGCTGTGACGTCTCCGGCCACCCCCTGTACAGGAGCTGAGACTGGGAACTGGTGTGCTGGCCTTTATAAATCAGAGCTTGGGGTTGTTTGCAGTTGCAGAGGGAGGGGGCAAGGACGGTACAGTTCCCAGTCTCAGCTCCATTCCAGGGGGGTGACCGGAGACGTCAGGACCAACGGGGTACCGACTGCAAGCACGGAGATCCCAGAGACTCACAGGCAGCAGCAACTCTAGTCCAGCCCCGTTCCAACTCCAGAGGAACCCGGGTTGCGGATGAGGGGGCGCAGCTCGGGCTGTGGGCGAACTGCCACTTGTCGCTGTAGCGGCAAATCGGGCAGCGGATTCCTCTGGAGTTGGAGGGACAGGGAGACACAGCGGCTTTTGAGAATGGTGGGCAATCACTTCCAAAGTTCTGCCCACACAGTCAGTACACCTCTCCTACACTTGTCTCCCGCACTAAGATCATCTCGCAGAGAATGATCCCAGCCTAACCCTCCCTATTCTCTCCTATTCTGCAAGAAAAAACTACATTGAAGACTCAAACTCGCGATCGAGTAACTGCCGGGATCGAGGCGCAAACTCGCGACCTTGCGGATACGAGCCGAGCACTCTGCCACTGAGCCAGCCGTTAAAATCTACGCTAAAAATCTTCCATTCCGAAAGCCGAAAAATTCTGAATTACGAAAAGTGTCTGGTCCCAAGGCTTTCGGATAAAAGGTTGTGCACCTGTATTACTAAAACTCTCATCTCGACCACTTCCGGCCTACGTTGTAAATAAATCTTCGCAAAAACGCTACCCTATATCACTACGATTTTTCGCCACCTTACTCACAACTCTCCTCTGCTGCAAGTCAAATAAGTTTTGTTCTGATCGGTGAAATAGTACAAAAGTTATGAAGGTTTAAAAATCGCCCCTTCCGGAACCCGCTGTCAATAACGCGGCGAGGAGAATAAAAAGCTGAAGGGACGCAGTGTGATCAGAGGCTCGCGGGAGTGTCAGCTTTTTACTGTATCTCAGTACGTGTGACAATAATAAACTAAAACCTAAATGTAAGGGAATCAACCTCTGGTTCTTTGATCTCAGCAAGTAATTGATCCCTCTCCACTTGTATCACTGCGCTCCATGCTTCCTACCTGCTGCCCACTGAGAACCAGTCGCAGGAGCTTCATCATGACGCTGTATTTGGTGGTTGTGAACTGTGCCTGTAATGTCCTCAGCTCAGAGTTCAGCTCCGCCATCGTCCCATTACCCTCAGTCCAGTTTTGAAACAGGCTGAAATTCAAAGTATCAACGTTCAAAATGAATTCAATGTTAAATGAAGTTTCAGAGTGACAGAATTGTCAGGAAATAGAGGTGAGGGGAGTGAGGATGCTGAGTGGAGAGCTGGTTAATGCGAGAGATGCAAATATCAAGGGAAGCATGAATTTGGGCAGAGAGGGAGGTGCACAGGGAAGGGACAGGCACATAAGGTGTTGAATGGGGTAAAGGGGAGGTTGAGAGATAGGAGGGTAAGAGAGGAACACAGAGAGACAAAGGAAGAGCAAGATTTGAGGGGGAACAGCTCGTGGGGAAAAGAGGAATGGAAAAGGAGAGAGGAAGAGAAAAGGAGAAGGCAAGGGAAGGGCGAGGACAACAGGGCAAGGTATCCGGGGGGGGGGGGGTGAGGGCAGGGGGGAGAACCACGGAGTAACGGGATGGGAGGGGGAATCAGGGAGGAAGATACTTACCTTATCACCATGCTGCAGATCTTTTCTCCCTCCGTGGTCAGACCCTCCATCTGCTCTCGGGGTACAGGAGGCCGGATCCACAGGTAAGAGTAGGCTGGCTTCAGTAGGTCCAGCAAAGATGTGATGTGCCCCTGCCAGTGCGTAAAAAGCACATGATTATGTGGCTGTGCTTTACAGTTCATTAACCGGGGTCCTGCTGCTCCGTCTGAACCATCAGTGACAGTGCTCAAACCTCACTAGCATCAGCATGGTAATGTTGGGAAGGGTGGCACAGCGGTAGAGTTGCTGCCCTACAGCGCCAGAGTGCCGGGTTCAATCCTGACTACCTGTGGAGCGTCTGTACAGAGTTTGTACTTTCTCCCGTGTGGGTTTTCTCCGGGTGCTCTGGAATCCTCCCACACCAAATATGTACAAGTTTGTAGGTTAATTGGCTTCGGTAAGTTGTAAAATTGTCCCTGGTGTGTGTAGATTAGTGCACAGGGATCGCTGGTCGGCACGTACTTGGTGGGCCGAAGGGTCTGTTTCTGCACTGTATCTCTACAGTCTAAAGCTGATGCTGCCACTACTCAGCCTCATGGGGCAACCTATCCTGAGCCATGGCTACCGGGCCACGGACGAGGGTTGAGCCCGAGAAGGAGTGTCGATATTGCTCCTACCTTCCGGTGTTCCAGCACCCGTTCCACATAGTCCGTGCACAGGGCCTCTCCCTCCAGCAGCTTTTCCTTGTACACCTTCTCCACTCGTGCTTGCAGCTCCATCACCAGCTGTTGCCTTGAGCTGCTGTTCTCGATGCGGCGCAACAGGTGAATTCTGCCAAATGTGATGGAAAGAGCAGGGTCTGAGTGGTCACCTTCAGTCAGTGAGAGTCACATGTCCACGTCGCTGGGCTTCTTACTTAAGTACCTACTCAATCCCAGTTTAGTTTGGCGATAAGAGTACGGAAACAGGCCCTTCGACCCACCGAGTCCACGCCGACCATCGATAACCCCGTATTCTAGGATCATCCTACAATTTACAGTTTTTACCGGAGCCAATTAACCTACAAAGCTGTACGACTTTCATGAGAAGGAGGAAACCGGAGCACCCGGTCACTCTGAGAACGGACAAACTCCATAAACACAGCACCCGTAGTCAGGATCGAACCCAGGTCTCTGGTGCTGTAAGACAGCAACTCTAGTGCTGCGCCACTGTGCAGCCCCATATATTGGACGCCAATCATTTTAGCCCTGGCTGATTTTTATTGACTTCAATCCAAGGGTGCTGCGACCACTTGTGGAACCCCAGCAAATGTAACTACTTCAGGACAGACTGGGAATCGTGTTGAGATGGTCAATGTCTGAATCTCAGGAGCAAGAAACGTGATTCTCACCATTCACCACTTCATCTCACCATTAAAGCATTTCCGTGCTGAAGAATCATTCCGATAAACAGCAACTGACCCAGAGTACAAGAACTCCCCTGCACTTCCTCCAATTGTGCACTGCAATACTTGACACCCTTCTATACAGACTACTAACACCTCCAAGTAATGTCATGCCCCTCGGTACTGCTCTATGAACTTTAACAGAAGCTGAAATATTAAAAAATTATGAGTGAAAGCAGACGTGACACAAATTGAATACACTCCCAGTACTGACAGTCACGATGGTGGAGGATGGCACTAGTAGTGTTACACGTACACTGGTGTGCGTGCAGACATTTGGATACTTATGTACCTGTTGAACTCTGGCAGTTTGTCAAGGTCCAACAAGGCAGAGTGAGTTGTGATTCCAGTCAAGTCAAACTCACTCACCAACTCCTCCAGGGTTCGACCAGTACGATTGCCTACAACACATGGAGAATAAATGTAATGATAATTTTCAATTTGCTTGCATTTTGATTCCTTGTTCTCCAACTGCTCTCTGTGGCTCTGTGTACACTACCCCATCTTTGTGAGTACTCAAGAGTTGCAAGTGCTTGCCTATACAATTTATGCTGCACACTTCAGGACAATAATGTGTCAAACCTGTGATTGCAGACTCCATTCTGAAGTCTGATGCCATTCTGACAAAAATACCCACAACAGGACCAAATTACTGCAGTCCTGTATATAACACACTCCAGACACATTACAGCCTTACATACAACACATCCCAGCCCATTGGAGGTCCCAGGTGTATGCTGCACTAAATAGAACAAAGCCCGTTCCTTATCCACTGTACCTGAGAAGCCCGATCCACAGTTGGTAACAATGTCAAGTAGAGCCTCCGGCAGGTAGCCACTCTGGGAAAGGTTCTGAATGAACAGATCGCTCTGACGCTTAGACAGTTTGCTGCCATCTGTGTTCAGGAGGAGAGGAAGGTGAGCAAATATTGGCGGCTGCCAGCCAAAGGCACTGTACATCATCACATGTTTGGCAGTGGAAGTAAGCCACTCCGTTCCCCGCAGAACGTGGCTGATTTTCATGTGATGGTCGTCAACCACGTTGGCCAAGTGATAGGTCGGAAACCCGTCTGCCTTGAGGATGACGGGGTCTCCTTCCACACTGGCTGGCTCCATCCTGCTCAGTCCATACACCAGATCTTCAAAGGTCACCGTGCCCTGGTCCAGGTGGAATCTGATAACATACGGGGAACCTCGTGCCAGTCGCTTCTCGATCTGCTCGGCAGAGAGGTGTCTACAACGGTTGTCATACCTGAAAGTGGAGGGCATTCGTATTAACAAGGACTCAAGAGGTGGTGGGTCCAAGTCTCACCGCAGAGACTTGATCACATTATCCAGGACAACTTTCACAGAATGAGTTGCTGCACTGTCAGAGGATTAGTGAGGGAACATGCATTGTTTGAGAGGCATCGCTGAGAGAGCACAGCACTGTTAGAGGGCAGGTACTGAGGAAGTGTTAACTGTGATGATAGACACAAAATGCTAGAATAACTTAGTGGGTCAGGCAGCATTTCTGGAGAAAAGGAATATAGAAACATAGAAAATAGGTGCAGGAGTAGGCCATTCGGCCCTTCGAGCCTGCACCGCCATTCAATATGATCATGGCTGATGAAATATTGTCACTGTTGTAATATTGGAACAATGGCAGCTAATTTGTTCAAAGGAAGTTCCTCCAAACAGTATTGAGATAATGATAAGAATATTTGAACCTGGGTTTCTGGCGCTGTAAGGCAGCACTTTGTGTCTGACTAGGGCATACATTTATGCAGCAGGCCGTATACTAAAGAACAGAGTTCACCTTGAAGGACAGTAAGTCAAGTCAAGTTTATTCGTCACATAAACATACGAGATGTGCAGTGAAATGAAAAGTGGCAATGCTCGCGGACTTTGTGCAAAAAGACAAACAAACAACCAAACAAACTATAAACACAATCATAAACACACACATATTCTTTTACATATTAAATATTGGAAGGAAAAACGTTCAGTAAAGTTAGTCCCTGGTGAGATTTACAGTCCGAATTGCCTCTGGGAAGAAACTCCTTCTCAACCTCTCCGTTCTCCCAGCATGGCAACGGAGGCATTTGCCTGACCGTAGCAGCTGGAACAGTCAGTTGCATGGGTGGAAGGGGTCTCCCATGATTTTATTGGCTCTGGAGTTGCACCTCCTGATGTATTGTTCCTTCAGGGGGTCGAGTGAAGTTCTCATAGTGCGTTCGGCCGAACGCACTACTCTCTGCAGAGCCTTCTTGTCCTGGGCAGAGCAATTCCCAAACCAGATGGTAATATTTCTGGACAAGATGCTTTCCACAGCCGCTGCGTAGAAGCACTGGAGGATCCTCGGAGACACTCTGAATTTCCTCAATTGCCTGAGGTGGTAAAGGTGCTGCCTTCCCTTACTCACGAGTGCTGCGGCGTGTGATGTCCATGTCATATCCTCAGAGATGTGGACTCCCAGATATTTAAAACAGCTCACCCTATCCACAGGATCCCCATTTATACTCAATGGAGTGTACGTCCTCGGATGATGTGCCCTCCTAAAGTTCACGATCAGCTCTTTCGTTTTTTTGATGTTCAAGAGGAGGCTGTTATCCTGGCACCAGAATGCTAGATCAGCCACCTCCTTCCGGTAGGCCTTCTTATCGTTGTCTGATATCAGGCCCACCACCACAGTGTCATCAGCAAACTTAATTATTGAGTTGGAGCTGAACCTAGCCACACAGTCATGTGTGTGCAGGGAGTACAATAGGGGGCTGAGGACGCAACCCTGGGGCGATCCTGTGCTTAGGGTGAGGGGCTTCGATGTATTCCCTCCCATCTTGACTACCTGGGGCCTGGCGGTGAGAAAGTCCAGGACCCAGGACCCAGTAAGCACATGCACTAATATAAACTATTGCAGGCAAGCCATTGGGGGAGAAAGGAATATGCTCCAAATGGACACAGTCCCTGCAAACAGACATTTCATTACAAACTTACCTTGGTGTCTGCCTCATTCTCAGCGCTTCCTTCTTCAATATTTCCAGGCGTGACGGAGTGCAGAAGCAATAATATGCTGCATTTCTCTTCACTAGAGTTTCAGCAGCCTTCCGGTACAGATCAAGTCGCTCCGATTGCTGGTAAGGTCCACAGGAGCCACCATGACGAGGGCTTTCATCGGGGGGTATCCCTGCATAACAAGTGACATCAAGACCCGCTTCACAGACTAATGGATGTTTAGACATTAAGGAATTGAACGGAGATGGAATCCATGCAGGAAGGTGGTGCTGAGGGAATGGATGCTGAATGATCTCCCCCCTGCTTCTAATGTTCTTTGCAGTATTATTATTATGAACATTACAATTAAAGTGGGGTACATTAAGGCATCAAAAATGTTAAATTAATACTGAGGGTGTGGAAAAGAATAAACATGACAGTCTTATAACACAAGTTCAAGTGCACCACAATATAACTAAATAACAGGATTTTATATTGAGAGCAGGTCGTAAGAAACATGTAACCAATGGCCTAAGGTAGTGAAACAAAGAGTTTGTTATAACTGAGATTCTTAAGTTGGGTGTGAGAGACTGGTATAATTGAAAGATTTATGCTGAGAGAGGGAGGGTGATTGAAACCTAATACCGAGCCTAATATTGAGAGAGACTATTATACCGTACAAGCTCAGTTACATGCAATACCTGCCCACTCCAGTACGTCTTCAATGCTTTCCGTTGCTCCAGGCACAAGACGGCTCTGATCCGTGTCTTCTATACGGAGGATAAACTGGCCTCTGTGCTTTTTGGCAAATATGTAATTATACAGAGCTGTGCGGAGTCCACCCAGATGGAGGAAACCTGGGAAAGTAAGCACGAAGGAGCAGGATTTTAAAAGGATGACTACAATGATTTAACTCTGAGGGCACCCCATGTGGTGTAGGGACAACCTTGATTGTCGTGCAGAATTGGTATGGAGTCCGGAGCCCGGAGCAAACCCCTAAGTATCGATATGTAGGAAGGAACCGTAAATGCTGGTTTATTACCAAAGATAGACAAAATGCTGGAATAACAGCGTGTCAGGCAACATCTGTGGAGAACCACGCGTGAAGAAAGGTTCCAACCCAAAACGTCACCTATTCCTTTTCTCCACAGAAGCTGCTGCCTGAGTTACTCCAGCATTTTGTGGGGGTTTTTTTGTAAATGAACATCTGAAACTTCTACTTTATGCAGATTGGGCAGCACGATAGTGTATCGGTAGAGTGCCAGCCTTCCAGCGCCAGAGAGCTGGGTTTGATCCTGACTACGGGTGCTGTCTGCACTGAGTTTGTCCTTTCTCCCTGTGACCGTGTGAGTTTTCTCCGGGTACTCCAGTTTCCTTCCGTACATCACAGCCTGGTTTGGGAACAGCTCCATCCAAGACCGCAAGAAATTGCAGAGAATTGTGGACGCAGCCCAGCCCATCGCACAAACTAACCTTCCTTCCATTGACTCCATCTACACCATGTTTCCTTGGCAAGGCCACCAGCTTAATCAAGTACGATTCTCACCCAGATCACTCCTTCTCCCCTCTCCCATCAGGCATCAAGTGTGAAAACGCATACCTCCAGAATCAAAGACAGTTTCTTCCCAGCTGTTATCAGGCAACTAAACCAACAACTAGAGAGCACCCCTGAGCTACTATTTACCTGAGTGAAAATACTCGGATTATCTTTGGACTTTACTGGACTTATCTCACACTAAACATTATTCCCTTTATCATGTATCTATACACTTGGACAGCTCGATCGTAATCATGTTAACTGCTGACTTGTTAACAAGCAACAAAAGCTTTTCACTGTACCTTGGTACACGAGACAATAAACTAAACTAAAATGGGACACCTTGGTAGGCAGAGACAAGTTGGGCTAAAGGGCTTGTTTTCGTGCTGTCTGACTCTGACTCAATGCCATTTCAATTTAAGACTTGGCAGATGAGGACCACATCAATGGAACATCTTGGGTGATACAGTAAATGACTCATGGTATACATTTTATTTCAGCAGGGGTGCTCTGAAGGAATTTCAATCAGGGCTCAGCACTTAACTGGGAAGCAGTAGAGGGCACAGGGGCAAAATGAAAGCTAACATGAAAGTAGAACAATACCACATGAGAATTATCACTAGTGGGAAGAAATCCATGGTGGTAAGGGGAGCAGCTGAGGAGAATTAGGGGAGGTGGGATTGAATGGGCCATGAGGGTCAAGGAAAAGGTGAAGAGATGTATGAGGTGAGGAAGAAAGGGTGATAGACCAGGGAGATGTGGAAAAGAGGGCAGGGAGTGGAGTAGGGAAGAAGCGAGATATGAGGGTCAGGAAGAACAAAGGAGATGCAGAAAAGTGAAGGGTGGTGGGTTGAGCAGGCAAGAGGGAGGTTGGGGGAGGGAGGGAGGTTAAAGGACCAGGGAGATGCAGAAAATAGATGGTCAGTGAATAGTCTGAAGAAGGGTCTCGACCCGAAGCGTCATCCATTCCTTCTCTCCAGAGAAGCGGTCTGACCCGATGAGTTACTCCAGCGTTTGTGTCTATCTTCGGTGTATACTAGCATCTGCAATTCCTTCCTATACAGGTCAGTGAATAGAGTGGAGGAGCTGAATTCCAGGACTAATACATGGGCACAATTTAACGTGGACAAAGAGCACGATAGAGGATGGCAGATTATACATGATCTGACCCATGGTGACTGGTCATGTGACTACCCACAAACATTGATACATTGGCCGCACGTGTTACAGTTGTTACCTGTGGGGCTCGGCCCGAAGCGCACCCTCACCCCGCTCCCGGGCCCCTCTCCGCCGGAGGACAGCCCGCACAGCCCCGGTCTGCTGCCCACTGTGGGCCAGGGGATGAGGACTCGGCGGTGGAACAGCCGCCAGCGGCGACACACGGCGCCCAGCGCCATCGCCATCGCCAGCTCCTCCCGCCCGGAACTACACGCCCCTTCCGGGTCGGCACTGAGAAACAAAGATCTTATAGCTTTAAGATCTTTGCTGAGAAAGGGGCGGTACCTCGCCTCAAGCTGGGGCTGGCTGAGAAACAGTGAGAATAAAGGCTATCTCATATTTGCCTCTCATATTTCCCTTGGGCAGCTCCAGTGGTAATAATTTTAATATATCTAACTTCAAGTAACCCGGCATTTCTCCCCCTCTCCCCCACCCAAGTTGCACCAGCTTGTCAGGGTCACCCAACAAACCGCTAACCAATATACCTGGTAGACAAAAAAGCTGGAGAAACTCAGAGGGTCAGGCAGCATCTATGGAGCGAAGGAATAGGCGACGTTTCGGGTCGAGACCCGCTGAGTTTCTCCAGCTTTTTTGTCTACCTTCGATTTTTCCAGCATCAGCAGTTCTTTCTTAAACGCTTACAATGGCCTGCTTCCTTTATCATCGTTACTTTCTTTGCATATCTTTCGTTCATTGTTCTTTATCTCTCTACATCATTTTCTATATCTCTCGTTTCCCTTTCCCGCGACTTATTGTGTAGGAAGGAACTGCATATGCTGGTTTAAACAGAAGATAGACACATAAAGCTGGAGTAACTCAGCAGGACAGGCAGCATCTCTGGAGAGAAGGAATGGGTGTTTCGGGTCGAGACCCTTCTTCAGACTCGAAGTATTATTGTCTTTCTGCTGACTGGTTAACATGCAACAAAAAGCTCTTCACTGTACCTCGATACACATGACAATAAACTAAACTAAACTAGAAAGCGAGAGCGTGTGAAACGGCGTGAAATTCCAATCAAGAGTGTGATGGGGTTGAGAGAGTTTGAGAGAATGCGAGGACGCAAAAGAGAATGAGGACCAGTGAGGGAAAAAGCTAACCCCTCTTGGGGCAGGCTGCAAAACAGAGTGAGAACTTGTGAGAATGAGGGGCAGAGTGGGATCACCGAGAGACACTGAGATTGTGGGTGACAATAAAAGAGAGAAATACTGACACAGTGAGAGAGTGAGACAAACTAAGAAGGAGGCAGAGATTGTTAAAGACTAGTGGTGACTGAGAAAGGATTAGAAAGAGAGAGATTGTAAGACGACGTGGGAGAGACCAGTCAAGGGTGTGATGGGGTTGAGCAAGTGTAAGAGATGCTGGGATGCGAGAGAGGATGAGGCCGAGTGAGAGAGAAAATAAGATTAGCAGAAAAAGTGGACGAGGGTGAGAGCGTGTGGGAAAAGGGGATAAGGAGAGTGAGTAAGGAAGATTGAGAGAACTTGAGAATGAGAGAGAAAATGACTAAGGGTATCATAGAAACTTAGATAATAAGTGCAGGAAGAGGTCATTTGGCCCTTCGAGCCAGCACCGCCATTCATTGTGATCATGGCTGATCGTCCAGAATCAGTAACCCGTGCCTGCCTTCTCCCCATACCCCTTGATTCCGCTAGCCCAGAGAGCTCTATCTAACTGTTTTAAATTCATCCAGTGAATTGGCCTATACTACCTTCTGTGGCAGAGAATTCCACAAATTCACAACTATCTGGGTGAAAAAGTTTTTCCTCATCTCAGTTTTAAATGGCCTCCCCAGTTTTAAATGGCCTCCACATTCTGTGGAGGCCATTTAACCAGTGTGGTCCCTGGTTCTGGACTCCCCCCAACATTGGGAACATTTTTCCTGCATCTAGCTTGGCCAGTCCTTTTATAACTTTATACGTTTCTGTAAGATGCCCTCTCGTCCTTCTAAAGTCCAGTAAATACAAGCCGTCTGTCCAATCTTTCGTCATACGACCATCCCGCCATCCCGGGGATTAACCTTGTGAACCTACGCTACACTGCCTCAAGAGCAAGGATGTCCTCCCTCAAATTACCGTCATTCCTGCTAGGATCCGTTTGCAGCTGACCTTGGCCTGCTCCTCTCTCATACCTTCATAGCCTCCTTTGGTCAACTGCAACACTGACACTTCTGATTTAACCTTCTCCCTCTTAAATTGCAGATTAAAACTGATCATATTATGGTCACTACCTCCTAGCGGATCCTTTACCTTGAGTTTCCTTATTAAATCTGGTTCATTGGACAACACTAAATCCAGAATTGCCTTCTCTCTGGTCGACTCCAGTACAAGCTGCTCTAAGAATCCATCTCGGAGGCACTCTACAAACTCCTCAGAGGTGAGAGAGTGAGGAAGATAGATCGCGAGTGACTGGAAAGACTGTAGCACAGGAGAGCACGTGGAATATGGAGTAAAAACCAAAGGGAATTTGAATAGTGTGATTGAACAAAATATTACAAGAGAGTTACTGGATGTTGGCATTGGAGCTTCAAACTTATGGTGCAGACTTTGGAGGCTCTTGAAATCCTTCTGTGCAAACTGGAGCACATTGCAAGTCACTATTCCACAGGGATACAGAACTTTTAATTGCCTCATACATAAATGGATATAACAATAGTATGCCTCTTGTACATGGCCTCAGTGGGCTGTTCTGCACATACTGTACAAGATACAAGACCGGAGTCATTGAGTTTATATACAGTCATAGTCTTGCTGAGCTTAATGCAAAAAAAGTATCTCACTGTACCTGGTAAACATGACAATAAAGGAACCATTGAGCCATTGACCATTGCTTTATATTCCTTTGGCTCAGACTTGGTATGCCAAAATGCAGGTTTCTCTCCTTGCCTGCCATGGTGATTCCTGGGATTATCTGAGCAGCTCCAGATGATTCTCTATCCTTTCCATTTAGTACAAGACATTTTGTCATCTGTGGCTCTGGATGTTGCATTGTCTCTGGGTCAGTAGACACCAAAGGCTTGAACACAAAATTCAAATAGGGACTCTCCAGTAGGTACCAGGAGCCCTGCATGGGCAGAGGGCTGGTTTTCCAATGACATATTAAACCGAGTGCCCATCCAATGTCTCAGGTGGACATATGAAATCCTATTATATTACTCTGAAGAGAATCTGTAAATGGAACTCACAATCTCTCATTCAATATTTATTGCTTATGCGACTAACCAAAAAAATGTTGGATCAACATCTGAACTTTACCCATCACTGAATGTGCACCTTGTTTTGCTTAAATTGAGTGCTTTTTCCCAAATTCTTCATCTTAGGCTGTCCCTTAGAATCGAAGATGACTGTTTTTACTATGGTTTTGTGGGTTCTGAGGCGATGAACAGGGTAATGTTGGGAATCACAGACAGGTGGTAGTTTGTGAGGTGGATAACTCATCCCATATGGAACTCAGAATGCTCCTGTTGTACGGCCACAACTTTTCCAATATCCTCCTGGATGCTCCTCCCGTTTGAGCTGTATGGGGCCTGAAATTGCTGGGAGTTGCTGGGGATATATGACTTCTTCAAGGAGACTTTAAGCAGATACTTCATCTTTTTTTTCTGTTCGCCTTGTAATTGTTTCCGATGATAGAATTCTGAATAAACATTTTTGTTTAGGGAGTCTGGCATGTGAGTGATATGGTTGCTTAATAGATCCGTGAGTGTAACTAGAGCCACAATACTGGGCATGCTGGCCTGGGTGGGATTACTGCGGAAATTTGTGTATCCTTGCAATGAACATTGGAGAATATTTTACAGACAACATTGGTGGTATATTTCTAGTGCCTTGAGCTGTTTGTTGAAGGTAGTCCACGTCTCAGAAGCATACAGGAGGGCAGAGCTCACTGCTGCCCAGTAAATCATGACATTTGTGCCAAGTCTGAGGTCATGACTTTCAAACACTTTTCCACAATTGACCAAGGGCTATGTTGGCACGATAAGTAGTGATGAATTTATGTCCTCACCAAGAAGTATTTCCTGAGATATGGATTTCCCGTCTGTTCCCGGATGAGTTTATTCTTGTTCCTGCCTCTTACTGTGATGGAATCTCAATTCTTACAGATTCAGATGGTTTTTACATTGCTACAGAACGAACACAGTGACATAGCTGTTGGTGAGTTACTAAGTCTCCAGCACTCTCTTCCACCATCTATGCTTTAAGTAATGATATTTATTTTGCTGGACTTCAGATGCCGATAGAACTCGAAGAATGGTGGAGCTTCCAAGTTAGGAGCACCTTCCTCTCTAGGATTATTCACTCTCCTGGTCACATTCGTTAAACCAGTTTTGATTCTCCTTGGTTAAGAAGCCAAGAAACTCTTCACAGATGCCAGTTATGGTCATTTAAGGAAAGTACATAAACTGTGGACAGTTTGTAGCTTCAGTAGACTGGGAGTTGACAGCTTGTTTGTGGGGCATTGTCCGGGAAAGGCCAACTGTGTAGGGCCCTTGAGTGTTTTGACATGAATCTTCTTGCGTAAACATTTCTGCTGAGGCCAGTGTTTTGGGACCACAGTGATGGAGGTAGTAGAATGGACTAGGCGTTGGTCAACCCAGCAATCTTTAGTGCTACAATGCCGAGAACTATATTCTGCACTCTGTATCTTTCCCTTTGCTCTACCTATTGTATGTAAGTTTAGCTTGATTGTATTTACGTATATTATCTGATTTTAATGTGCAGCGTACCAAAGAAAGCTTTTCAATGTACCTTAGTACACATAACAATAATAAACCTAATTTGATGAACAGATTTGATCCACTTTGCGCGGATGATTATCTTAAATTAAAACAGTGACTTAGACTCAAAATTACATTCATTATAATGCCTTTTGGAATGACCTGGTTGAGAAAGATACCGCTGTTATGAAATCTTATTTTTAACAGAACTATTACTTAGTTCTATCTTTATACCAGTAGTTCTGCTTTCATGCAACAGTTGCATTTATTTGGTCAATTGTGTCAATGGGGGAAAGGGGGTTAGGGATGAAGAAGTTTTAGACTCAAATAACAAAGTTAATTTTCCCATAGGGTTTTCAAAAATAAAGTTCTTTTCAATAGCAATGTTTGTTTTCATAACTGAAAGGTAAAAAACACTAAAGGCTGTTCGTTGAATTATTTAATAGGATATATTTGCGTAATTGTCAATGGATGCGATTGTTTGTCAAAGTCAATGGCCCTACGCAGTTAAAGTGGCAGCTGTGTTCTTCAGATGCAATGGTGTTGATTACTATGAGGGGGATACATAGAAACAGTTTTTTTCATCTCCTAAACTATTTAAATCTCAGACAGCTTTTTTTCCATTTGTCAATTTCCAAAGTAACTTTTAACTGGTTTGCTTGATGAAAATTGCGTTATAACCAATTCAGCTCGTGTAATGCAAATTGTGTTCCCTAATTCATCGGTTGTGTTATATCCAATTCATGTTATGGAAGCACATGTTATAGCAGAACTAGATAGACACAAAATGCTGGAGAAACTCAGCGGGATGGGCAGTATCTCTGGAGAGAAGAAATGGGTGACGTTTCGGGTCGACACCCTTCTCAGACTGAGAGTCGGGGGCGAGTGAGACATAGAGATATGGAAGGGTAAGGTGTGAAAACGGGAGTTCAAAGGGGACGAAGTTCAAGAAAAATTTGGTCCCTGTCTGAAGAAGGGTATCGACCTGAAACATCATCTATTCCCTCTGTCAAGAGATGCCACCTGTCCCGCTGAGCCACTCCAACACCCTGTGTCCATCTTCGGTTCAAACCAGCATCTGCAGTTCCTTCCTACACACAGTTGAACATTCTCCCTGTGACCATTTAAGCTTCCTCCCACATCCCAAAGATGTGCGGGTTGACCGGTCATTTTGCCACTGGAACTTGACCCTAAGATCTAGGCGGGTGTCGAAACTCTTCTTCACGGGACTGAATTTTCCTTGAACTTTGTTCCTTTTTATCTCTCCTTTTCACACCTTATCCTTTCATATCTCTATGACTCACTCTTCCCCCAGGCTGAAGAGGGGTCTCAACCCAAAACGTCACCCATTCCTTCTCTCCACAAATGCTGCCTGTCCCGCTGAGTTGCTCCAGCATTTTGTGTCTCCAGCATTAAACCTGCATCTGCAGTTCCTTCCTACATATTATAGCAGAACTATCTGTATTTATAAACAGAAAAGTTTGACCTCTCAATCAATTCAGGATTTGCAAAACATTGGTTGGAAATGCTGTGTCTGTCGGCACTGATTTCCCTGCAGCCAAAATGCTATCATAGCCTGACGATCTGCTCCAGAGAATGGTCCTAATTTAATTCCCTGGACATTCCTGTTTTCCCCCTGTGGCTTTCACTTGCAATTAATGGTTCCACAAAGGTCAGAAATCTTGCAAGTCTGAGGCGTTGGCTTCAATTTTCTCCACAATAAAAAAGGAGATTGTGCCAAAGAAGCAGAAGATGGTGAGGATGAGGAGTTGTAGCGACAGCACCAGGTAGTTGCTGTATCCAAACGCCACTGCAGCAGAAACGGACTGAAAGACAAATCAGGCACAGTTACATCACTTGAGGCCAAACAAAGACAGAGACATACTGAACTCAAAGACACAGTTACCAAAGCCTGGCACAACTGGTGTATTACAGCATCAACATTTAATGTATCATCATCCAAATACACAATCTCTAGCAGGATTTTCTTTTTAAAACCCTCCAACCATAATTTACCCTTTACCCAGGACGAGCTCATGTGAACTGTGAGGAGGATGCTATGAGGATGCAGGGTGACCTGAACAGGTTGGGTGAGTCGGCAGATGCAGTTTAATGTCGATAAATGTGAGGTTATCCACTTTGGTGTCAAGTTAGAAAAAGGGGAAGTACAACAAGATCTGGGTGGCCTTGCACATCAGTCACTGAAACTAAGCATGCAGGTACAGCAGGCAGTGAAGAAAGCTAATGGCATTCATAACAAGATGAGTTGAATATAGGAGCAAAGAGGTCCTTCTGCAGTTGTACAGGGCTCTGGTGAGACCACACCAGGAATATTGTGTGCAGTTTTGGTCTCCAAATTTGAGGAAGGACATTCTTGCTTGCCAGGGATGGCGGGATTGTCATATGTTGAAAGAATGGAACGACTGGGCTTGTTTACACTGGAATTTAGAAGGATGAGAGGGATTCTTATTGAAATATATAAGATTATTAAAGGATTGGACAAGCTAGAGGCAGGAAACATGTTCCCGATGTTGGGAGAGTGCAGAACCAGGGACCACAGTTTAAGGATAAGGGATAGGCCGTTTAGAACAGAGATGAGGAAAAACATTTTCACCCAGAGAGTTATGAGTCTGTGGAATTCTCTGCCTCAGAAGGCAGTGGAAGCCGATTCTTTGGATGCTTTCAAGAGAGAGTTAGATAGAGCTCGCAAAGATAGCGGAGTCAAGGAACATGGGGAGAAGGCAGGAATGGGGTACTAATTGTGGATGATTCCGAATTTTACAAAAAATTTTACGATTTGCTTTGCCCACGTTTACAAAGACTGTATGAGTATATCTATACTCAACAGAAACTTCCAGACACTTTAAATGAATCTATAATAACACTTATTCCTAAAGCTGATAAAGATCCGGAAGACCCAGGATCATACAGAGCAATTGCACTTCTGAATACAGACCAGAAAATATTAACTAAAATACTAGCGCATAGATTAAGTACAGTGATGAATAAATTAATACACCCTGACCAAACAGGCTTTATTCAGAAACGGTACTCATATTATAATCTAAGAAGATTATTTAATATTATATATTCCAAGAGAATTATTAATGAAGATCTAGCAATAATCTCACTTGACGCTGAAAAAGCATTTGATCAGGTCGAATGGCCTTATTTATTTTCGGTGATGGAAAAGATGCAGCTAGGGGAGAAATTTTGTACATGGATAAAACTGTTATATACAAATCCCACGGCTAGAATATTTACTAACCAAAGGTTGTCATCTAAATTTAGTCTATCTAGAGGTTGTAGACAAGGATGCCCGTTATCTCCATTATTATTTGCACTTGCTATTGAGCCACTGGCAGAAAGAGTTAGGGGGCATCCGGAAATACACGGGTATAACAACTAAGGACACAGTGAATAAAATTTCTCTATACGCAGATGACGTATTAATTTACATTACAAAACCAGAAATTAGTATCCCAAACTTATTAAAGCTAATAAACCAATTCGGTGCACTTTCAGGATACAGAATAAATTGGAATAAAAGTGAAATTATGCCAATAAGGGAACATAACAAACAGATAATACAACAATTTCCATTTAAAATAGTAAATGAAAAATTTAAATATCTAGGTATTTATGTAACTAAGATATATACATCATTATTTAAAGCAAATTTCCCCCCATTACTGAATAAACTACATAAGAATATCCAATACTGGAAAACACTACCTATTTCAATGGTTGGCAAAATTAATGCCATAAAAATGATTTTTTTACCGCAAATATTATACCTTTTTCAGACGATTCCGATATACCTGGCAAAAAAACTTTTTTTTTTAATTGGACTCTATTGTTAATGATTTTATCTGGGATTATAAGAATCACAGGATAAACAAAAGACACCTCTGTAAATCAAAAAGTAATGGAGGCTTGGTTTTACCTAACTTTTTGTTTTATTTCTGGGCAGTTAATATTAAAAATATGAATTTCTGGTTGGAAGAAATAGACCAGCAACCAGACTGGTTAAAAATGGAAAAGGAAGATTGTCTACCTTTTGATATTGGTTCGATATTATTTGCTACGTCTAAATTAAACAAAAAAATTTATAGGGAAAACCCTATAATATTTAGCGCTATACAAATTTGGAAACAATTAAAAAAGACATTAAAATTAGATAACTTATCACTTTTTCTTCCAATTGTGAATAATCCTTTGTTTAAGCCTTCATGGTTAGACGGGGGTTTTACACAATGGAAGAATTATGGAATTAAAAATATGGGACAACTTTACAAGGAAGGCACCTTTCTGACATTTCAGGAGTTGCAACAGACTTATGGACTTCGAGGAAATGATTATTTCAGATATCTTCAACTTAGAGATTATGTAAAATCGAATTCTCAAAATTTTCGAATTAGAAACTCAGAAATTCTTGATGAATGTTGGAACAAACATCCTAATACAGAAAAATTAATATCTTATATATATAATATCTTATTAGACAGTGACATTCCTTCGACGGACTTACACAGACAAACATGGGAAAAAGAATTAAATCAAGTAATAACGAAAGACACTTGGGAAGAAAGTTTACAACACATACATCAGTGTTCACTAAACGCCAGACATTCTCTAATACAATTTAAAGTAATACATAGGTTACATTATTCAAAAACAAAACTACATAAAATTTTTCAACATATCTCACCTATATGTGATAAATGTCAACATTTAGAAGCTACATTATCGCATATGTTTGCAAACTGTACAAAAATTAAAAAATTCTGGGTAAATATTTTTAGTATAATATCCAAAGTAACCAACACACAATTGGAACCAGATCCAAAATTAATAATACTCGGAATATTAGAATTAAATCAAACATTTAGAATAACACAAAGAAACTTTATTGATTATAGTTTAATAACAGGAAAAAAATTAATTCTAAAATTTTGGAAAGGCCCTACGGCCCCCACAATCAAAATGTGGATTATAGAAATGACGGAGACCTTAAACGTGGAAAGAATCAGATTTTCCCTGTTGGACAAACAGGAATTATTCGTTGGAACATGGTCTCCTTTTATTGATTACTTAAAGGGTCAGAATAGTTCAGCACAGGAACCTGACTAGCACTCGGGCTAAAGATTGGATGAAATGCTACACTCTGAAATGTACGAACATATCTCGAACGATGTTTTTTATTTTAATAAATTTTTCCATTCTTCCTTAACTATCTCTTTCCCCCTTTTTTTTTTTTTTTTTTTTGTTTTTGTTTTTCTTTCCTTTCTTTTCTTCCTTTACTTCATCTATCTCTTTAGTTCTATCTAGTTTAAAAAAATGAAGAAAAAGGCAAAAAGTATTGGAGACAATGTAATAATAACTGACAATATTATCAATTTAAAAAATGTAAGACAGTAATGATGTAATAGGTTATGTACCTATCTCCAATAAAAAATATTTTCAAAAAAAAAAAAAAAATAATAATAATTGTGGATGATCACAGTGAATGGTGGTGCTGGTTCGAAGGGCCGAATGGCCTACTCCTGCACCTATTGTCTAATGGTCTGCATATTGTGGCAGGTTGATAATTCAGCATCATTCAACAAGGCGAATAAACGCAGTAACCACAGACCCGCCGGGATTGCATCTACGCTCTCTGTACCTGTATGAACTTGAAGCTGCCGAAGGCTGGACCGCTCTCCTCGGGGTACAAGATGCCGATGATGCTGTACAGCTGAGTATTGAAGCAACTGTCACCCAGGCCTAGCAGGAAGCTGCACACTAACGCTACCACAGGGCTGTGAAAACAACAACAATTACCACCTGTTTCTGAAAGCATTAATTCTATCCCCTCTCCACATACGCCGCCTGACCTGCTGTGTGTTTCCAACGTTTTCTACTTTTATAAACCTTGTCGCCACCTGGTCACTGCCACAAACTGTCTCCTTGTTTGTGATGGTCATTCTGTGCTGTGGCCGTGACTCACTCTGCTGTTTGCATCAAATGGTCCCGTGATCTCAGTCACTTCACAGTGAGTTGTCCTCTCAGCTAACAAGCTACTGTACATACCCAGACTGTGTAATGACCACAGATTTCCTTTTCTGAGGTACGTTGATGGAGGAATTGACATTTTTCAACAGAGGCAATCGTGCAGTGGACATTAGCCAAGTGAGGGAATCTGTTTCCAGGCAGCTACATGCCCCCCCCCCCCCCCCCCTCCCCCCCTCTATTTGTATCCTCACCACTGCTTACCCTGGTCTTTGCACCACTCTATACCCCATTTCCATACTTCCCTGTATGTTAGAAATAAGGCTTTTCAGCCCTTTGAGTGTATATTGGCCCCTTGACCAATCCCATTCCCTGTAATCTATACTCCCAGCCCCAATTGTCTCCAAATATCCCCAGATTCTATCATTAGGGGAAAATTAACCTACCAACCTGCACGTCTTTTGGGATGTGGGAGGAAACCAGAACACCCGGAGGAAACCCGCACGATCGCAGGGTGATCGTGGAAACTCCACACGAACAGCACCGGAGGTCAGGATTGAACCCTAGTCGATAGAGGCAACGAGAGTGTAGTTCCACTATTATCGCTGTTGTTCTGCCTGCAGCACTGCCTCACCGAACCTCCATTGTTCTCTGCTGATCACTGAGTTCCACAGGACTAGTTCTACTCCTGGTCCTACACAGCATCGGGTAGTGTGGAACTTGGGCCACTGTTGTCCAGTGGCATGGTCAAATGTTGGGCGGGGTGTACAGAGTTGGGCAGAGGTGCTAAATGATCCAAACTTGGGAGGCTGGTTAAGATTATAAAGAAGACTCACCTGGGAGACAGGTACGGCTTGTAGTGACTGCTGTCGGCACTTGCAATGGGAGCATCGCCTGGGATCATGAGGAAGATCAGGTAGAATCCCAGGAGGTGAGCGATGACTCCCAGTAAGATGGCAGAGGTGCGTCGGAACTGGTTATTGAAAAACAGCAACCCGAACATCCCACCCCCTGCAAATAAGAGACGCAGGTAGTCACCACTCCACACTGTCTCATGTCCCAGGTTGTGCCCCTTGGACATCCATTGCCCGAGGCTCCACGCACAGCACCATGAGTGTGCCAGTGCATTGGCCTTCCCATTGCACCTCCTGAGTGGATAACTAATCACACCTCTACGCTCGTCCTGCACCAAACCAGTCGGTCAAAAACCAGCAGGACATCAACCAAGTCCTTAACCCCCAAAAGAACATTGTCCCTTCCAGCTGGTGGTGGTGGTGGGGCAAGAGAGAAGGTTTCTGGAAATGTGATGTGAACATCTTTACTGTGGTAGAACACAGGACAGTACGGCATAGAAACAGGCCCTTCGGCCCAACATGACTGTGCTGACCATGATGCCAAATTAAACTAATCCCTTCTACCTGCTGCATGTGATCCATATCCTTATGCTTGTCTAAAACCCTCTTAACCACCACCATTGTATCTGCTTCCACCCCCAACAGCATGTTCCAGGCATCTCCTTTAAACTTTTCCCCTTTCACTTTAATGCTATGTCTTAAAAGTATTTGACATTTCTAGTCAGCGAGAAAGGTTCTGACAGCCTCTCATCATTTTGTAAACTTCTTTCACTGCAATATGCAGTGGCATGAATTTAGTTGGTTGAGTGTCTGAAAATGAGAGGCTGAACAGTGGACCACTGTTGATCATTCTCTGCCCAGTAAATCATACTCCATTCTGTGGAAGTTGGAGACATTGGCTCTCATGTCTATTACTTTGGAACAGGAGAGACCATTCAGGCACCTTAAGAATGTTATACAGGGATAGAAGGAGGTCATTCAGCCCCTCCAGAACAGCAAGGGGACATCGCTATTTGTAGATTAGGAATAATTTGCCTTTATCCGTTGGGGGAGAGTGCCAAGGTTCTTCTAATCCTTGTGTTTTCTGAGAGTGGCCAGTTCTAATCAACATCTGACAAGACTCTCCAGATTCTGGTCTTTGCCTTTCCCTCGACCCCTTTCTCTGACATCCACCCCACAACCACCCAGAGTAGAGCGTTTGGCATGGAATGTGCATCAGGAAGGTTTTTGTCAGCAGTTGGCGCTGTTTTACATTGCATGCTGCAGACATTTCCACACTCACCAAGAATCTCTCCAATGCCAATAAATACCCCTGAAAGTCCAATGAGGCCCTTGGCCACCATCTTGAACTCTCTGGTGGCTCCAATACACGTCCCATACACCCCGCTGTAGAAGGTCAGCATCAGCCCTGGAACAATAACAGCCACCAAACAAGAGTTAAACATTGTCAATCCCAAGAAAAAGTCTTCCAAAGCACGTCCTGCACAGGATAGATACAGAGTAAAGTTGCCTCCACTCTATTCCATCAAAAACATCTCCAGAACGATGATGGCTTCCATCTCGGTGATTTAAAGAAAGCAGGTGAGAACTTTCCGGAGTTTAAACTTTAGAGATATAGCGCGGAAACAGGCCCTTCGGTCCACCATGTGTGTGGCAAACAGTGATGACCCTGTACACTAGCACTATCCTACACACTAGGGCCGATTTACAATTTTACAGAAGCCAATTAACCTACAAACCTGCACGTCTTTGGAGTGTGGGAAGAAACTGGAGCACCTGGAGGAAACCCACGTGGTCACAGGGAAAACATACAAACTCTGAACAGACAGCACCCATAGTCAGGATTGAACACAGGTCTCAGTTGATCAGAGGGCCCAGCTTGGAACTGTAAAAGGGAGGCCATGCCTTAGGGATTGTTTAAATTTCAGGATGAATTTGAAAAAAAATGAGGCAATGTTTTAGACGAGGCAGAAAAATAGCATAGAAAAATGTTAAAGTTTATTGACTCTTTCTATATGGGTGGGGATGTAACTACTTAAACTTTATTATAGTTACAAAAAATATGATGTCATTAAATCACCTTGGTGAAGTGTTTAACTTTTGCAACTATCACCTTTTTCCAATATATAGTTCAAGTCATGTCAAGGTAGGTTGAGCTTATTGTCATTTGCACGTTTAGGGATGTTCAGGTACAATTAAAAATCTTGCTTGTAACAGCGTCATAGGCACATAGTCTCAGACAACACACAAAAACATAAATTATACATAAATCTAGAAGAGAGTGAAAAGGAAAAAGACTGCGAAAAACATCATTACTGCAAAACATAATGAGAGTACAAGTCCATGGTAATACAAAAGGTGGTCCATAGTGTTTTGTTCAAGAACCTGATGGTTCAAGTTAAGTTTATTGTCATATATGCAGAAGATAGACACAAAATGCTGGAGTAACTCAGCAGGTCACGCAGTATCTCTGGAGAAAAGGAATAGGTGAGGTTTCAGGTCGAGACCCTTCAGCAAACTGGTCATATGCACCAAGCTTCATTGTTCCAATGGTTGGTTTGGTTCAATGCTGCAAAACCAGCCAGTCTGGGGCATCGGAATGGGTGGGCAGATGGCAAATATTGGGGCAGTGGAGAAGGAGGTCAGAGACCCCTGAAGCTGGGGTGGGTCAGATAATCCATTCCATTGCAGGATGTGCACTCTGGCAGTGGCTATAACAGGTACAGGAGTTTGAGGCTCTTTCCTATTGATTGAGTTAATTTCCATTGTTCTGCATGGACTCGTGGACATGAGTCCAATTCTCATCTACTTGCTCCAAAGCCCTGGAGCTCAGCTACAGTACTGACCTCTGCAGCTGGGATTCTAAACCCACACAGTCACAGGGAGAACGTGCAAACTCCAAACAGACAGCACCTGTAGTCAGGATTGAACCCAAGTCGAGGAGCTGAGTGGGAGCAGCTTTACTAGTTGCACGGCTGTGCTGACCCATGTGCACACATTCAAATGTTTGTCACACATGAACACACTCACCGCTGTACACTATTGTCACACTCAGCAGCATCATGTTCTTTGTGCGAATTAGCCTCAACATCGATCCTGAAAAAAAATGAGTTGGACATAGTAAGAAAAGTTTCTTGCCTCATCCTTGGCTATCTATACATTGTGAGTACAGAAGGGGGTTTACAGTTCACAATCCTTTCTAGGTCCCTTTAGCCTGCCTCAGCATCTCTCACGTTAAAATATAGACCAAAACAGCACAGGAACAGGCCCTTCAGCCCACAATTTCTGTGTTGAACATGATGCGAAGACCAACTTTAGACTTTACTTTAGACTTTAGAAATACAGCACAAAAGCATGCCCTTTGGCACACTGAGTCTGTGCCGCCCAACCATCACCATGTACACTAGCACTATCCTACACACTAGGGACAATTACATTTTTTTATTACTGAAGCCTATTAACCTACAAACCTGTACGTCTTTGAGGTGTGAGAGGAAACCAGAGCACCCGGAGAAAACCCATGCAGTCACAGGGAGAATGTACAAACTCCATACAGACAGCACCCGTAGTCAATATTGAACCCAGGCTCTGGCGCTATAAGACAGCATCACCACTGCTCCGCCACTGTGCAGCCCTCTATTCTGTCTGCACAAAATACATATCTCTCCATTCCCTGTACATCCATGTGCCGATCCATAAATCTTTCAAATGCCACTGTCATATTTGCCTCCACCACCACCCCCGGCAGTGTGTTCCAGGCACTTACCATCCTCTGTGTAAAAATAATTTGTTCCGCACATATTTAAACTTTTCCCTTCTCACCTTAAAGCTGTGCGTTCTAGTATTTGATATTTCCATCCTGGGATAAAGGTTCTGACTCTGAAGCACCCTATCTATGCTTCAATTCCATCCCTTTACTGGGTATCCACCCTTTCCAGAATTGTCCACGTTCCTGCAACGCATTCCTCACTTGCCCATGGGAACAACAGGCAGCAACACCCCAGATACTGGTGTCTGAAATGAACAACTAGACTTAGCATGGATTTATAAAAAGGTGAAAATGTTTGATTCATGTCTTGGATTACTCTGCAGATGTGATCAGTAAATGTGAAGTATTTGGATTTTCAGAAGGCTGTCAACAAACTGCACCACCCCCGCTCATTCATATATTATTATAATTTTATGCCATGCCAAGGAGCCCAATGTCAGGGTTAACATGTTGGATGAATACACAGTTTATAAGGGCAAAACATCTGAAGGATCTACTGGTCTGCACAAAGCTACACACTGCCCCAAAATGTGGGAAAAGGTAATGAGGGGTTTGTACACTTAAAAAATAGTTTTTAAAAAAACATAGGAGAAACAGGGCCACAGGAAAGAGATCCCAGATAGAACACAGGATAACTTGTGAACAACATAATGTAATCTATGCAAGTAAATGTAAATAGTGCCACATCCTATCCATTGGGAAATAGGCAACAGCATCAGAGTTAGACTGACAGGGCACCTCAGCAATATAACAGGGGGAAACCAGTCTGTAGCTAATGGTAGACACTTCCAGCAGCACTGGATCTAGTCTCTGGAGATCCAGGGCCTGGCAACAAATGTGAATTTGTCACCACTTCAGAGGAAGAAGGCAGAGAAGAAACGGACTGAGGTATTACTGACTCAGTCTCCAAACAAACTAATCACAGTATAGATTTAAACCAAGTGTAGATTGAAATTGACTCCATAAAATGACCGTCGGGGGAATGGAAGGGCAAGTGGGCTTGGAGAAAGCACTTCACCTCCCCCTCCCACCCACCCTGACCTTTACGTCCTGGGCTTCCTCCATTACCAGAGTGAGGCCCAGCGCAAATTGGAGGAACAGCACCTCATATTTCACTTGGGTAGTTTACACCCCCAGCGGTATGAACATTGACTGCTCTAATTGTAGAAACCCTTGCTTTCTCTCTCTTTCCCCTCCCCCTTCCCAGTTCTCCCACCAGTCTACTGTCTCTGCCTACTTCCTTTCCCCCCCCCCCCCCCCCCCCCCCCCCCCCCCCGTCCCGACATCAGTCTGATGAAGGGTCTCGACCCGAAATGTCGCCAATTCCTTCTCTCCATAGATGCTGAGTTCCTCCAGCATTTTTTGTCTATCTTTGGAGAAGGTAATGTTTCCACAGGGTAGGTCAAAGTGGCAATGCCTGGTGAAAATGAATCTCCAGCTGTAAGAACAAAGGGATTCTTATCCCAATGCATATAAAATGACAACCAGGATGAGTTCAATTTTTAAAATTCTCAGTGTGATTTCAAAACACAATTTCTTGATTACAGCTCCAACAGCAACAGAATCACTAAACTCACAAATTCTCATATATGACTATTCTTAATCCCTCACCACTAATTACTGCACCTCCTTGGCCACATCCCACTACCCTTAAACCCATACCCATTCATCGCATCTTCCAATCAGCAAACTCTCCTACCCCACCAATCACCACACCTCCAAATCCAACCACTTTCCCCCTTAATCATTGAACGACGCCAAAACAAATTACCATCCCTCCACACCCCTGCCTCCCTCGTGAGAAGCAAGAAATCCTTTGCCCCCCTCATGAGATGCAACCAAACACACTGGCCTCAGCTTCAGCAGCAATGAAGCAACTTACTGAACTCTGTAATAATCTGATCCAGTGTTGAGGCCACTTTTTCTTTAAACCTAGGACAACATCCAGAAAAAACAAGGATATTATAAAACTGTAAATGATCTCTAAGATAAAATAAAAGCACCATAAATGATCTTGAAATGCTGCAAAACATTTTACAGTTTGGAAATGTGCTCTGTATGGTGATTGATATAACATGAGAAAGGCACGGACAGTTGGATCACCCCAGCATCTCCTGTGTTGCAATGTGATGATGACTGGGTTGTCTGCTTAAGCCAGTTGAGTGATATTGATTAATACATTGAGCAAGATTTGGGTTTTGTTTTTGAATTGGTATCACTTGATATTTTATATCATTTGTGAAGACAGATCAGTCCTTAATTAGTTTTATCATTAGTTTTCACCATTCCTGCGTCTCTTCAATACTGCATTGAGAGTCATTGTGAAATTTGGCCTCAAGTATGTGGAGATGGATTTGAACCCACTATCCCTGCCTCATTGGTAATATCGCCCATTACAATTCTTCACGAAAAGAAAAGTGCTGAGGAGCTCAGCAGATCGGGCAGCATATGTGGAAGACAATGTTTCAGGTTTAGACCCTTCTTCAGACTGGGTTCCTCTATCCAATCTCTCCACAGATGCTGCCTGACCCATTGAGTTCCTCCAGCAGTTTGTTTTTATTGCTCAAGATTTCAGCATCTGCAGTTTATTGTATTTCCCTTACTCTTCTTTTTTTCAGTCAGTCCCTCGGGATAGAAGATGACTTATCTTCACTGGTTCTGAGGCGGCTGATGAAACCTATGTAAGACGTGCAGACCATCCCACAGATGGGGCAGGTGGTGGTTGACTAAACAGGCAGGTGGGTAGTTTAAAAGGCAGGTTACTCTTTAAACTACTGACACAGAAGTTCTCAACACCATGTGCAATGTTCCTACTCCACTTTGAGTGGTCATGGACCAAGTATTCTCAAGACTTAGTGGGGATGTTCCATTCCTTCAAGGTATCTTAAGCTCAAATAATTGACTCTACCTGCCTGGCATTCTCCAGGTTATCTCTTTCCATGTACTGAGTGTCTGCTTCAGAAGTATGACCTTGGACATGTGAATAACATGGCTTACTCAACGCAGCCCATGGACTATAACCAGGGACTCAATATCATGGATGTTTGATTATCCTTCTAATGAAAATGCTTGACTGCTGTGGGTAGATCAGGAATCAGAAGCATTTGAAAGGTATATTGCTGTCTAATAGAGAATGTTTTATGCCACACCTAAGGTTTTTGTCTTCAAACACCCTTTTCCGCAGATTTTGCTGATACATTGTGATACAGTGATGAATTTGATCAGCAATGTCTGTTTTCACAGAGATATGGCTCCCACTAATTAGTAGGTGGACTTACTAGGGTTTTGTTGTGTACTCTAATTGTCAGAGGGATTTTGTGTTGTGCAGTAAGAACATGCTAGTAGAGGACCTTTATGCTGTGGATATTGAGTGTAAGAGCCTCAATGCAAGCATTGACAATGGCTTGGAAGCTGATCTAACACTTTGATGGAAAGTTTGTTGGAGATATGATATTGGACCAAGAGGGACTGAGAAAAATCTTGGAGCAATGATGCAATAGTTTGTTGTAGACACGCTAGTTAATATCAGGGCTTGCATGTCGTTTTGCACTTTGAAAGGTCACGGGCCAGAGGTTCCCAAGAGTATTGTCCATTTTCCAGCAAGTTATGAGCATAACCTTAAATCTTTTTCTTTGTCCACCTAGTAATCCTCTCCCATAACATAACTCAGCGTTTTAGATGTCAGATGTCAGCCATGTGAGCAAATTAGCCTGTCCAAAGTAGCCAACTGTGATTGAATAGAAACCTCAGTGATGAGGTTGAGCTGGGAAACAGCTTACCTGGTTCTCTGAAAAATGTGTTACAATATATCGTGTAACATCTAATAAAAAGGGTATTAAAAGTGTCTGATCAGTCTGAAGAACGTCACCCATTCCTTCTCTCCAGAGATGCTGCCTGTCCCACTGAGTTACGCCAGCATTTTGTGTCTATCTTCAATTTAAACCAGCATCTGCAGTTCTTTCCTCCACGTATTAAAAGTATGTTGAGGTATTAATTAAAATAACATCCAATAATTATAAAGTCTGCCAACACAGCACCACCAAAATCTTTAGCATTTCAGTGTTTTACTACCCTATACTGCAATTTCACCTCTTCAGTGCGGTGGGAGATTGCAACCTTCACGTGGTCCACCCTGTTTCGACGAATGCAATCAACCTGACGTGCATAAATGGAAGATCAAACAGAACAAGTTGTCTTACAGCTTTAGGTTGTGCACACCATATGCAAGAAGAAGACCTCTTCAGCATACCCAATATGTTCTCTATACATCCCCCACAAACCCTCTATGCAACCTTGTCCTAACCTGTCTCCTTGACACCAAGCCTTTTATATTTGTTAACATTCCAGTGGTGCATCATGAAATATGTTTGCAATATTAAAAATCCCTTGTAAATGGAAGTTGTAATTTCCTCCACTCTGAAACTTACAACGTCTGAGAAGGAAGCAGAGTGTCGAATATCTGGCGGCTGTTGTCTGCGTGTTTGGTGTCCTTCAGCGTGACTAAAACGGCCGTGCCAGCAAGGGAGATCACAGAGAGCACGATGAACAGGGTCCACCTGTCATTATCTGACAACACAGAACAAAACACTTGCGTTTCTCTAATGCCGTCAGAGCACCATTTATTTCAGAGCATCCTATAACATATTATAGACAATGACATATACCGACATGTGATGGTGAGAAAACAATTTGGGCCTGAATAATATCCCATCGAGCAGCAATTTGATAGTGACCAGACTGTGGAAGCACATTGAGCAATAAATGATAGCCAGGACAATGAAAAGAGATTCATCTTCAAAATGGTACCTCGGGTTCCTTTACACCACTGGTCCTCAACCTGTGGCCGCTGTTCAAAATTAGGCCGCAAAGGATTTAAACTGAGTTATGAGGGGGTGCAAAAAACCTAATTTGAATTTTATTTCATGCTTTAACTATGTTTTCTGTGATTTAATTTGACTTTCATTTCATGCTTTAATTTTGTGATTAACAAGCTGCAAAGCCAAAATAATATGTTTTGCAAACTCGAAATATTTTGACAGAATTATCAATTCATTAAATGTGCTGTCAGATATAAGTCCAAGCATTTGATCAATTTTCAGCCATGGATGAATAAGACTGGGAGTCACTGTTTACAACAGCCGGGAGTATGGAGGGACCTCACGCTGCATATCCCACACCAGGTGGTGGTCAACCTGCATTACATGCTACAGTTTTCGGAGCTAAGTTGAAAGGCAGGACCTATGAATTGCAATGCATGTCCCCAACTTCAGCTTGTGGAGCTTTGCCTGCCAGCAAGTTGTTTCTGCTTTCACCTCACTAAGCTGGCTAGGGCTCTGACTGCATCGTCCAATTGCTCCATGAAATGGACAAGAGGTTCTAAATTGGTAAATGTCATAATAAGCCTGTTTGGAGTGCTCAACAGACCTGGATTACTCTGGACAAATAGACCCAGTTTAACATAGACAGACTTTGAATTCAAAACTGAAATTGTAGTACAGAAGAGGAGGTCATTTGGCCCATCAAGGTATTTGCTGGCTCACAGAACCATCGCGTTCCTCCACTAATTCTCCACAATATTCCCATCTATTCCACCACCCACCTACACAATGAGGCTAATTAGTTCTCAACCTCCAGAAAAATTTGTATGTAGGAGGAGACCACAGCAACAAGAGAAAGCCCATGCCGTCACAGGGAGAGCATGCAAACTCCACATGGACAGCAACTGAGCTCCCTGGAGATGTGAGACAGCAGCTCTATCAGCTGTACCACTGTGCTGCCCAGTGTGGAGCCTGCAATGTAAAATCCACTGAGCTTCTCAGCCCTGCCCCACAAACCCTCCTCATAGGTATAGAACAAAACAGAGTCAGTGTTTACCTGAGATTGTCATCACTTCTCTCCATTGCAGATAAACGTAGAGATTCCCAAACAACATGCTGCAAAAAAAAACGCAAGCACCCAGTCAGACTTCCCACATCAGATGGGTTATCTCGACTTTACTTTGACTTTAGAGATCCAGAGCGAAAACAGGCCCTTTGACCCACTGAGTCTGCGCCAACCGGCAGTCCCCATACACTAACACTATCCTACACCCTAGGGACAATTTAACCACTCACCACTGCTCTATTCTTCCTCTCTCTCACACACTCCACTGCTCCATTGCTCCGTCCCTCAGCATCCCCAACTCCTTGTTCCTTCCCTAACCCTCAACTTCACCCTCTCCCTCTCTCACTTTCTACCTGTGCTCCCTCCCTCAGCACCTGAACATGACCCAATTGGTTTCATTGGTATCAACCCAACTAAACATTACTGATGACTAAGATCAACCTTGCTAGCTCCAGGCTACCATGACCATAGGGCTGTCAGACCCAAAACGTCACCCATTCCTTCTCTCCAGAGATGCTGCCTGTCCCGCTGAGTTATTATAGCATTTTGTGTATGACCTTAGGGCTACCATCTCCAGGCACCGATATGAAAAGAGGAAGAATACTAAGGGTAGACACAAAATGCTGGAGTAAGTCAGCAGGACAGGCAACATCTCTGGAGAGAAGGAATGGGTGACGCTTCGGGTCTGAAGAAGGGTCTTGATCCAAAACGTCATCCATTCCTTCTCTCTAGAGATGCTGCCTGTCCCGCTAAGTTACTCCAGCATTTTGTGTCTATCTTTGGGTGTAAACCACATATGCTGTTCCTTTCTACACAAGAATACCAAGGGATTATCGTTAATGCATGTATCACTCTGCACCAGGAGAGTCTACACTTCCCTTACCTGCACTGCAAGAGAGCCCAGAAAGTCCCAGTGTTCCTGTTGATAGTGGCAGAGTCAGAGTTCATGATGAGGAAAGTCCCCTGGGCTGTCCACAGTACTGAAAGAGAAGGATGAACATGTGCAGAGAAGTGCCCTCAGTTCCTTCCGCAGCCAGCATTGATTATGTGTGAAGTAACGCAACCTGGTTTAAAATGGCTGAGTTAAGAAGCGAACTTCAGAAAGGTGACCAATATTGCCAGTCCTGTTGTCCCAGTTAATGGGAAATATGCGCGTGACAAGGTCAAGTTTAAGCCCGCACCACTAATCAATGGCACAGATACACTTAGCCATAGTCATAGAGCATGAGGAAGAAATGGCCAATTGGCTCATCAGATCTGTGCTGGTTATCACAGGGCACAGTCTGGTATTTAATCTCCACACATTCCCATCAACTTTCCCCAGCTTCTGTAAATCACACATTAGTAATTTAAAATCACCAATTAACCTGTCACACCATACGTCTTAGGAAAAAGGAGAAAATCAGAGCTGTGAGATGTGCAAAGTCCACACAGTCAGCAACAGGGGTTGGGGTTGAACTCTGGAGTTGAAACCATGTTTTTTTGGTTGGAGGGAGGATATTTGGATGGATAGAGGGAGAGAATGATACAAGTTAAATGAGAAAGAGAAGCACTGATACTGAGATTTCCAAATGGAAAGTGTTTGATTCAGCACTCACCAGCGGCTGCAAACCCAATGAGTGTTGAGGCAATGTACAGTGACCAAGTCATCGGCTTGCTGAAGGAAATCACGTAACCACTGGAAATAAATAAACACACGAGCTTCACCACAAGTACTTCTCACCTCAAGTCCATCCCAGAAAATAAAGCAGGGCTTTCAGGCCCCTCCCCTATTACATCCAATCACGCAACCCAGTTACAAGGAGCAGAAGAAAGCCATGCAGTCCTTTGAACTGTTACATGAGAACAGGAGAAGATCACTAGTTTCTTGATACCTTTACTTTATAACAGGTGATAAATGGCAAGTGGTATTTGAACTACCACCCAATGACCATCTCCAACAAGAATGAGTCTAACCTCCTAACCTTGATATTTAATGACACTACCATCAACCATTGTGAATGCATAAATCATTTGTAGATGAATTATAGATGACAGATATAGAAAGAAATGGATGTGGACTTGAAGCCATTAAAGCAGTGCGATTGCAAGATAACCAAAGCTGGGAACTGAATATTCCAGGTACGTAACATTTTTAAGGGAAGGCAGAATAGGAGAAGGGATGGTTAGGAAAGTTATGAAAAATTATCTTTACTCGGAAAATCAGGAATAAGATCATCCTGGGTGGAGAAAAGTAATAAATAGGGCTGTGTAGGAAGAAACTACGGATGCTGGTTTAAATCGAAGATAGACACAAAATGCTGGAGTAACTCATCAGGACAGCAGCATCTTTGGAGAGAAGGAATGCATGATGTTCTGGGTCGAGACCTTCTTCAAATAGGGCTTCCATTTTTCTCTCATCCCTCTCACCCTCCTCCCTTGGGGAAACCACTTTTTTGGTTTTAAATTTCACTGCGACAATGACTAGAAAAAAAATGAAACAATGTGACTGAAGCCCTTCTGTTGCTAAATCCAATTACAAATTAGGCTTGATTCAAACAATGTGATCGTGACCAGCATGAATGATGAAACACATTCATTCTTCAAGAGAAGCAGCATTAAATCTGGACCTCGTCACAATGTCCACATGTGGTGGGGATCCCATGAATGTACTGTATTCCTCTTTTAAATAGTGGAATTTAATTTGTGGGACAACTTTGTTACAAGCTTGAGAATCAGTGCACAGACATATCAAATCAGCTAATGATTTGTTATGTAAGTTTCAGTTTAGTTTATTGTCACGTGTACCGATGTACTGGGAAAAGCTTTTGTTGCATGCAACCAGTCAGCAGAAAGACAATACATAATTACAATCGATCCATTTACAGTGCATCGATTAAGCTGCAATGTGAATTTAATTACACTTGCAAAGACCAAAATAAACTAATACATCTTATTGACTGGTAATTGTATACAACAAAATATACCCCGTATACACTAAATATATCCTATTTAGGGAAAAAACATTAGGAAGAGTACTCCCCAACCCCATAACATTAGCTATGTACCTGGATATATTATTGGTCAATGAATAATGGGAGCTTACAATAAAGGTAATTATAGAGGATTTAAATCTTTATGTTGACAGGATATTTGCAAATATAGTCTTGTGAATGAATTATGGAATGCATTCAAGAGAATTACCTAGAAAACCACTGTAGGCAGAGATCAAGTTATTTTAGATGTGACCTTAAAAGTACTTTGATAGAGTGATCTTAACATGATAGAACTTCATGTTCAGTTTGGAAGTGACAGAGTTAGGTCCACAGCATGTACTTGTATAGACAATTACAAAATAATGAAAAGGGAGTTGGCCAAAATTAACTAGGAAATTAGAAAAATAATATGCAATGCTAGACAGATATTGGCAGATACTTAAAATAAATATTTTACAATGCTGAACACAGATGGTGCTATCAAGGAATGAAGAATCTACACAAGAGAAAATCCATTCATTATTAATAAATATTAAGGATGATAATAGACTGAAAGAAAAAACCTTATAATGTTGCAAAGTTGCCAGTGGATTGGGAGCAATTTAAAAACCAGCAAAGGATTACTACAACTGTTGATACAAATTGGGGAAAAAAGTGAAGCAAACGAGCAAAACAGATTGTAGGAGTTTCTATAAACACATAACAGAACAAAACAGGAATTATAACTTTGTTCCATCAGAAGCAAAGGCAGGAAAAATAATAAGGAAGAATAAAAAGAATGACAAAGATAAATATATTGAATCTATCTTCACAGTATAAGAAAGAAAAAATAATTATCACAAGAGAAAACAAACCAGGTAAACTGCTGATCAGATCAATAACTGATAAATTCCAGAACCTGATAGCACACAACCTATGGTTCTCAAACAAAAGTAAGCATAATTTTTTTTTTAATTCCTTAGATCCCATAATTACAGAGCAGAAACTCAAAAAACATGAATCCATTATTCAAGAAAGGAGAAATAAAGAAAACAGGAAATTGTCTGCCACCTTTTCCTCAACTTTAATCATTGGGAATGCGTATTTAATTCAGTAGTAATTGGTCACTTGAAAAGTAATTCTGTCTTGGGCAGAGCCATAATTTTATGAATGGAGTATTGTGCTTGACAAATTTATCACAGTAAGTAAGCAATACTCTTTGAGTATGTAACTCACAAGTTGGGTGCAGTGCTGTGGGATTTCCAAAAGGCACTCTAAAAAGAGTAACATAAAAGGTTATTCCATAAGGAAAGGGCTCCTAGTATTGAGTAACAAATCAGCAAGGATAGAGTTGGTTGACTGACAAAAAAACAGGAAGTAGAGATGAACAAGCAATTTTCAGATTAGCAAATTTTGACTGGTGGAGTTAAAGAATCAGTACTGGAGCCTCGACTCTTTAAATTATCTTAATTGAACTAGATGAATGGTCTGACTACTCGAAAACCCCTTGATTCAAGTTTCCCCCTTGATTCTAACTTGGGGAGTGTCGGGTAATGTCGGTAGTGAGCTCGTAGGAGCCCATAGGAGTCCGTAGATGTTTCGTAGCGGCTCGTAATGCCAGCCGTAGGAACTCGGGGCATCAGGTAAGTCGGGACGTTTTTTCAAAATGTTGAAAAATGTCCACAAGTTAAAAAAATAGCCCCGAATACATACGAATGGCTATTACCGTAATTCTCCGAGTTCAAATCAAGGGGAAAACTCGGGAGAGTTCATGAGTAACTCGGGAAAGTAGGACAGGGCCTTAAGAGAGAGAGGAAAGCATGAGAAATTTTTGGTTTACAAAGAGATTGAGTGAGAGAAAGATGGCAGATGTAGTAGAAGGTGGGTTGAATTTTTGAATTGTAAGTTATTAAAACATATGGAGACCAGGCAGAAAAGTGCAGTTGAGACAAACAGTGACACCAGCTTTGACCTTACAGAGTGGTGGAGTATTCTTGAGCAACCAGCTAACCTAATCGTTATGTTCTAAACTTTGAGTGTAAAGGTCACAAGAGTATTAATTAAATCAGGGGTAATTAATGTTGGAGTGACCAGAGCAGTAGGAGGTTGGATGAGAAATCTACCACACAACAAAAAGCTTTATTATAGATGACATGCAGGAGACTAAAACCCCAAATCTTACCTGTAAACAACTCCGCTTAATATCATGGACATCTTTGGTCCCACAACTGTCACCACAGATGGTGCAACAAGGTTAGATGCTGAGAACACTCCATAGATAATGGCAAGGCTTGAAAACAATACAAGAAAATATAACATGAAAATATAAATGTAATGTTAGAGCATGTCTTTCAATTCTACTCCTGCCATAACCCAGGCACTAGCAAAGCTATGTTGGATCAACTTGCTCACTGAATCACCTTCCATGCACAATGCACCCTCTCTCCTATCATAAACTTGACCCACACATTAAATCTCCTTTCACAGCCAGTGAACCACACATACATTGAAGCTCCTTCCAAACACCACATATGGTCTTTCCCACTCTTACCACCCGCTTAAACTCTTTCCACTAACATTCTGCAGCCCTCCACACCCCTGACATCTCTCTATTCCCATTATCAGGTATGATATTCCACCTTTTAGCAGGCATGCCATCAGATGTCCAGACTTCAGAGGTCTGGAATTTATTCCTTAAACCTCTCAGCCCATCTCTCCTGCTGTAAGATTCTCTTCAAATCCACCTCTGTTCGAGCAATTGGTGCCCTTTCTATGCTTCAGTCAGTTTGTTGTCTGTTTATGCCCCTGTAAAGTGCTTGGGATATTTTACTGTATTGAAGGTATCATACCACCAGGAATGCCGCACGATTGGCAGTCCCACCAACAGTCTGTCTGTTTTTTCGTCTTTTAAAAAAAAATTTTAGTGTGTGTTAAAAGTTAGTGTAATTGGTCTCCAGTTTGTTTTATGTGGAGGTGGTCGTGGAAAACTTTTTTTTCAGTTTCGCACCTTGCTGGTGATATGATTGTTTTCTGGGTCGCATCTCCATTGATAGATCGTCTACCATCGATAGAGCTGGAGGCCTCCTCAGACTGACTTGAACCCCATGGTGGGGCGTGGACTTAACTTGAAGCCGATCTCTTGCCTGGGATCGCTCCAATCGCTGCCTGCGGACTTACCATCAAGAGCTCGCAGTCTTGGGAGAGGCCGAGTCGAGAAGCTCCAACGACGCAGAGGCTCGACAGGCCCCAACCCAGGGTCCGATCGCGGCGTGGGGGAATCTAACATCCCCCCGTTGCAGGAGCTGATCGCCTCGATGTGGAGGCCCCAAATGCCACCAGCTACGGGAGTCAAGATCGTCCCATCAACAGAGGGCTCGAGGCCCCCGACCACGGGAGAGCATAGAAGGGAAGAGATTTGAGCTTTTTGGGAACTTCTGAACATGGTTCAGAGACATTACCCAGCCAGTAAACTATTTACCCAGAGCTTCGAGGATGCTACAAATCTTTATTCCAGCTTCAGTAAATGAGCCTCACACAACAAAGAAATCCTCTGCTGTGAAATCAGGGTCCAGAGATTCACACCAGTCAGAACAAAATCAGAGTCCCACATAGGAAGAAGATCAAGAAGCATACTTAAATTGATGGCACTCAAATTCAATACAAGCAACTGGCAACAAACATCCAAAAATCTCCTAACCCACCCAGAATTTGGATAGATTGATATGGACTCCAGCCACAATGCACATCCTTGAACCCAGATTCCCAGCTGCAGAAGTCAGTTGCTGAGTTCCAGGGTTTTGGAGCAAGTAGATGAGAATTGGACCATTATCCATGTGTCCATGCAGAACAATGGAAATTAACAATCAATAGGAAAAAGCCACAACCACCTGTACCTGTCATAGCCGCTGCCAGAGAAACTGGTGTTGGTCAAACTCCGTATTACAGTTTGCTACAAAATAAGAACAATGGAAAGGTTACTATTTATTCATTTCCCATGAACATCCAAATATTAAAGGCTAGTCTCTTATGTTGCTTCAAAAGACACAGCAGTTGAGCAGTGCAGAGCAAGATCCCACAAATAGCAATGCAATTAGCTCATGTTTTGGGCATTTTGTATGAGATACGAATACCTAGTGAGGGACTGGAGAAAATTCCTTTTCCAACAAAGGTCATGCAATCTTTGACTTCCATTCCATTTGATAGATAGGGCATTGGTTTAATCTCATATTGGAAAGACAATGCAACATTTATCTGACAAAACAGCATTCATCATTGTAGTAGTCCAATCTAGATTATATATTTAAACCCTGTTGTGGGCCATATTTATAGCCTAACTTGGTACTATATTTTAGAATAACACTTTTTAATTACCCCTGCATCCAGACTGCAACATTCTACAGGAGAATCATTCAGATTCTGTAGTAAGATGTTAACAGATTGAATAATTGTGGGCTTCATAACCTACTTATGTTCCAGAACTATTCCTAAATATTATGCTTTCTTGCCAATGACTAATAGAGTTAATATTTAACAATTTATTCCTAAATCCTTTTAAAGTTCTGGATGATAGTTAAGATTACTTAAACTTTCTATATTCCCTTGAATACAGCCTTAGATTTTACAAACCTTTGCTCAGATCTCTCGTCTCTGGTGTTATTTTGGTACATTTTGGTAAATTTAGACCGGAACTTTCCCAGATAGATGTAGAGATAGATTAAGAAAAAAATAATTTTGACTGGATTTGACTTACTTTCTATTCTCATTATATCTTCAGATATGAGTTAATGGAATGATTTCCATTGGAACAAAAATGGCAGACATCATTTATTTCAGGTTGTTAAGAGTTATTTTTTTGAAAATATAATAAAACAGAATAGTGGGTTAATTAAAATTGATATGGGAAGACAATAGACCGGTGGGATTAGTTTGGGATGGATACACAATTCTCCACGAGGCAATGGGATTAATTATAGATCAATACAGGAGGCATTTAGATGGACATTTAAATATGCAAAGTATAGAAAGATACAGACACAAAGTGTTGCCATTTTTCAGCAGACCAGGCAGCAACTCTGGAGAACATAGATAAGTGACATTTCAGGTAAGGACCATTCTTCAGACCCTGAAGAAGAGTCCGACACCAAACATTGCCTATCCATATTCTCCAGAGATGCTGCCTGACCTGCTGAGTTACTCCAGCACTCTGTGTCTTTTTTTGTTGTTGTAAATAGGGTCTGTAGTTCCTTCTGTTTCTATAGGCGGATACAATCTTAATGCAACCAAATGGGATTAGCATGGATGGGGAAGAAGGTCAACACAGCCATGGTTGGTTGAAGGGGCCATTCTGTGCAGGCTCTAAAATAAAAAGTAAGACAATGGCAGTAGTTTGGGATTTATACAGGAATATTAAAAAATGGGACAATGGAAGTGATTTAGGGTTCATACAGGTCTATAGAGAAAGCAACTGGCAACGTTAATAGTTGACAGACACTAACACACTGGGAATACTTTGGGACTACCTCAACCGTGCCCCTGAGGGACTGCTCAAGAAGTAATAGTGGGTTAAGTTGAGTAGACTTAGTTAGCACAGGAGATTGCTTTGAGTTTGATACCAAGCTAGGAAGAATGGGCTAGTAGAATACTTAAAAAAAATTGATATAGGGCAGGGAAGGAGAAAATACCATCAAGATTAGTTTCAGATCAGTGAAGGATTTTGAGATGTAATTTGGGGTTTCAGGGGTTCTCCCAATACATGGTTGGGAGAACTTTATTATTTTATTTTAATGCTGCAAAAATGTTATGGTTCAGAACAGCGAGTATAACTTGAAGCTGTATAACAGTCATGGGTTACTTGTAGGAGATAAAGTTATTTGAAGAACAGAGTTTCTGTTTGTGCCCAAGTCCTGGAATCACATGCTATGAATTGATGTGTAAATAGCGCCCGGAGCACTTTTTTCTTTTTGTCTCATCTGCTTCAGTCTGTGTTTCCGTTCTCACTCCTCCTCTCCCGCTCCCCCCTCGCCATCCCCTGTCCAGACCCAGAGCCCAGACAGTGAAATCAGCAGACTCTGGAGGGGAATTGCAACCCAAGTTTCTTGCACTTTTATTTCAGTACAATGTAACATCTGCAGATCACCGCAAGCGTTTCATTAGGTCCCTTCAATTTACAGATTACTACTTGAAACAATGTTGTCCTCTTTAATAATTATTTAGTCAAACAGTATTAGTTTCATAATTACAGTAACAACACGTCGTTATAAGATTCTTCAAACTACAACGAATACATTATTTTGATTCAAAGATTGTTGTTTATACTTAATTACTACTTACATTCAAATTTTGATAAAGTGCATTGTTATTTCAGTCGCTCTAAGTATTACTCGTGAATCTACCCCACACCAAGTTGTCTAACCCTAACTCCATAAACCATTTCATAAAGTAAGATTATATTCCAGCATTACTCTAATAGATACCCGATTGCTCCAATCTGAATTCAGTTACTCCAGTTCCACTTTACTAATCAGTGATTATACTCACCTCTATGTTGCCGCAAGTGGTGAAAGCGGTGAAGATGAGCATGAAACCCACACCTAGAAGGTAAATGTTACGCACACGGCAATCACCCATTGAGACGGTGGACTAACTCTCGATTAACTCCCGGTGAACCAACTCCCGCAGCCGCGAGTCGCGGTGAGCTGCCAGTTGAGTCAAACAAGACGGAGCTGCAAAGACCGAGAGGGGTGGAGTGGGTGGGGTGGGGGGTGACTTGTCACTCCGACTTTGATGGGCGGAGCAGTTCAGGCAGAGTAGAGACGGTGGTGTCAATGGGTGGGTGAGGGTCGGGTGCCGGCGATGAATTAGATAGGGTCGCTGTAATCATGGAGGACCGGCTCTAGTGCTAATAGTGTGCAGAGTGGCGATCTGATCATTATTCATCAAAGGGTTCATTTTTAGACCTGGCGCCAAAGACATCTCGTTCTTTGCTGGGCATACATGCAGTACCTCACGAGTATCTCCTTTCGATGAGTGAGACGTTTTGACGTTACTCTCAGGTCGTCTGTATGCCGTTTGGTGAATATTATACATCCTACTTCTCAGCTTTGGGTTGTCCAGAGGTTCTGAAAGTAGCAAAATAAGAATTACTTGGCATGTATTCGTACTCGATCAATGTTAACATATCTACACGTGCTCCATACCAGTATGGACCCAGGAACCCTCAATTCTTAATCTGGAATGTGCGGGAAACAAAATTTGCCTCGCATCATATCCGCAATAAGTATGAGCTGCTCAACAAGTTTTCATGGCACAGGAATGATATTTGATATTTGAAAGCTTGCACCATCCCAAGTGTTCATAATTAATTAAGCACTTTTGATACTTAATTTTGATACCACAGGTGGATAGGGCCACAGAAGGCTACCGTGTATCGGCCTTCATCAGTCAGTATTAAGTACAAAAGTCGGGATGTGTGGGAAGGAATTGCAGATGCTGGTTTAGAAACATAGAAAATAGTTGCAGAAGGAGGCCATTCGGCCTTTCGAGCCAGCACCGCCATTCATTGCGATCATGGCAGATGGTCCCCAATCAATAAACCGTGCCTGTCTTCTCCCCATATCCCTTGATTCCACTAGCCCCTAGAGCTCTATCTAACTCTCTCTTAAATCCATCCAGTGATTTAGCCTCCACTGCCCTCTGTGGCAGGGAATTCCACAAATTCACAACTCTCTGGGTGCAAAAGTTTTTTCTCACCTCAGTCTTAAATTGAAGATAGACACTAAAAGCTGGAATAACTCAGTGGGTCAGACAGCATCTCTGGAGAGAAGGAATAGGTGAGGTTTTGAGTCGAGACCCTTCTTCAGACTGAGAGTCAGGGGAAAGGGAAATTAGAGATATACTGCAGACAGTGATGTGGAGAGATATAGAACAAATGAATGAAAGATATGCAAAAAAAGTAACGATGATAAAGGAATTGATACAGCCATTGTTAGCTGTGTGTTAGGTGAGAACGAGTTATAGACAATGAGACTCAACAAGCCAACTTTGTAGCTGGTACAACTTGGGTGGGGGAGGGATGAAGAGAGAGGGATGCAAAGGTTAGTTGAAGTTAGAGAAATCATTATCCGTACCACTGGGTTGTAAGCTGCCCAAGTGAAACATGAGATGCTGTTCCTCCAATTTGTATTTGGCCTCACTTTGACAACGGAGGAGGCCTAGGGCATAAATGGGAGAAATGTCAGTGTGGGAATGGGAAGGGGAATTAAAGTGTTTAAGAAGGAACTGCAGATGCTGGAAAATCGAAGGTAGACAAAAGTGCTGGAGAAACTCAGCGGGTGCAGCAGCATCCATGGAGCGAAGGAAATAAGCAACATTTTGGTCTGAAACCCTTCTTCAAACATTAAAGTGTTTGGCAACTGGGAGATTAGGCAGGTCCAGGCAGACTGACCTTTGTTGTTGGAGTAACTCAGCGGGACAAGCAGCATCTCTGGATAGAAGGAATGGGTGATGTTTCAGATCGAGACCCTTCTTCAGATGGAGTCAGGGGAGAGGGAGACATAGAGAGATGGAATTGTAAGGTGTGCACTCACCTCTGTAACTGAATCCTTGACTTCCTGACCCACAGACCACAATCAGTGAGGGTAGGTGACAAATTATCCTCTATGATAATCCTCAATTCTGGTGCCACAAGGATGCTTTCTCAGCCCCATTTTTTTTCCTTATACACCCACGACTGCGTAGCCAAGCAGCAAAGTGAGCCGGATATCAAATAATGATGGGATAGAGTAAAGGAAAGAGATTGAGAATCTTCTAACCTCGTGCCATGACAACAGCTTCTCCCTCAATGGCAGCAAGGCATAGTAGTTTGTGATCAACTTCTGGACGTGAAACGAAACACATACCCCAGTATACAATGACCGCGCTAAAGTAGAGATGGTCAAAAGCTTCATGTTCCAAGGAGTAAATATCACCAGCAACTTGTCCTGGTCCAACCATATCAAAGCAAGGTCAAGAAAGCACACCCACATCTCTTCTTCCTTGGAAGGCTTTGTAAGTTCGGCATGTCCCCAACAATTCAAGTGTCAAGAGCGTTTTATTGTAACTTGTCCCAAAACAATGGAACAATTAAATTCTTACTTGCAACAGCACAACAGATATGTAAATATAGTACTCTGTAAAACCCATAATAAACAACAAAAATAAAGTTTCCACCCACAGTTACACAGATAGATTGGGGAATCTGGGATTGTTCTTGAAACGTGAAATATTTCAGAGGGATTTGCAGTGGAAGAATGTGAAATTATGTAGGGTAGATAAAGAGAAAATGTTCCCACAATACAAAGTCATTCAGAAGATCACATTGAGGTAACAATTGCAGTATAAACTATGAGATTGGATAAAGCCTACAATGTAGATATGCTCCACTGAAATTGCCATTGCTGGTGCATGGATCATATATATCAAGTGCAGCTTTGCAGTGAATAGTTCAGTGAACAAAGAGATTCGGAGATTGAGTAAATTCAGGATAATAGCTCGGCTGAATTGCCTGCTGCGGACCGGCGATGGAGGACCCTCTGGTAGGACTAGCTCTCCCACCACGGACTCAGAACTTGGCCCCGAGCTACTGACGTTGATGGGACCTGCGGCGCCGAGATTTAGGAGGGACCCGAGAGCGAGGTGGATGTTGAGAGCGTTGAGAGCAAGATGGAACATCTAGAACAAAGGGGGTCCCGGAAGGGGATGGGGTGCAGTGGCTGGCAGTAGGTAGAACAGTCGGTGAACTTCTGTAACTTTATTGGTGCCAGACACTTGGTGACATTTGTGTACTTCCTAGGTGAGGTCTTCTGTATGACTTTACTGGGTTATATGCAAAACAATGCATTTCACTGTACCTAGGTACATGTACAAGATACAAGATACATTTATTCGTCACATGTGCCAGATGGCACAGTGAAATGAAATTCCCATACAGCCATACAATAAAAATAAAGGACACAACACACGATATAATTTAACATAAAACATCCCCACACAGCAGAATCAGAGTTTCCCACTGTGTGGGAAGGACCAAAGTCAGTCAAATGTACAATAAAGTATCATTGAATCATTGGCATTGGTTTTGTCTTTGTGCAATATTATTGTTTGTTTGTATATATGTAATATATACGTATGTGTGTGTGTGTGTGTATATATATATATGCTTATTGTTTACACAGTACTATGTTTACATATTCTGTGGTGCTGCTGCAAATGACAGGAGCCTGCCCCAGGTGTTGTGTCCACTGTTCCGATATATAGGAGGAGTGTGGACTCCTATATATCAATGAGACCAAGCGCAGGATTGGTAATCGTTTCGCTGAATACCTCTGCTCAATCTGCCTAGGCCTATGCAACCTCCCGGTTGCCAACCACTTTAATTCCCCCGCCCATTCCCACACTGACCTTGGCTTTCTGCTCTGGGCCTCCTCCACTGTCAGAGTGAGGCCAAATGCAAATTGGAGGAACAGCACCTCATATTTCTTTTGGGCAGCTTACACTCCAGCGGTATGGACATTCACTTCTCTAACTTCAAGTAACCATGCTTTCCCTCTCTCTCCATCCCTCCCCTTGATTAATTTTACTGATATTTCACTGATTGTATGCCTCGTTGTAACCTTTCCCTCAGCTAACAATGAACCATTCTATATTTCCTAGATCAGCACCTGCTTTGATCTGTCGTTTTCACACCTTACTCATCCACATCTCTATGTTCCCTTTTCTCCTGCCTCTCAGTCTAAAGAAGGGTCCATCTCTCCAGAGATGCTGCCTGAGCCGATGAGTTACTCCAACATTTTGTGTCTATCCTTGGAGCGTAAACCAGCATTTGCAGTTCCTTCCTTCACAGCTGGGATGACAGACACGCCCCCTCCCCGAGCAGCTGTCAATCACCTGACCACAGTTCCCTTTCTGCTGTCAATCACCCAGCCCCGGAGCGCACTGAGCCGCGCCACCTTCCGTTGTCAATCACATGGCCCCGCCCCGAAGCGCACTGAGCCCCTTCCCTCCCATTGTCAATCACATGGCCCCGCCCCGGACTAGCCGGCACCAAGCTCTGCCCCCCCCGCTGTCAATCATCTAGCCCCGCCCCCGACAGCACTGAGCCCCGCTGCCTGATGTCAATAGGCCCCTCCCTCCAGCTGCCAATCACCGTGAGCCGCCGATAACGTTCCACGGCGGAAGTCGTCAGCACTTTCCCAGCGGGCCCTGGGCTCAGACGGACAGCGATGGCAGCTCGGGACGGTGGGTGTCGGATGCGGCCTGTTCTAGACCTGGGGATTTCAGCACAGTCATTGCTACGGCGGCAAGGGGGACATGCAAAATGCATGATTGTTTTTATGGGAAAGCGGGACCGTAGTCCATCGAGACTCTGCAATGGACAAGGGAGGGTTGAGGTCAAGTACCAAAGAAGAAAGGGGTGGATGGGTCGGATATGTGTGCATGGTGCCAATGTGCAAGGTGGCGGGCTGAGGGTGTATGGAGTAGAGCGTGCAAGGTCCAGCGCCTACAGGGGCAGTGTGCAAGTGACCAGCATGCAGAGGGAGTCATTGTGCGAAATATCGATGTGCATAGGGGGAGGAGGGAGGGGGGCAGTGCAAGGGTACAACATGTACAGGGAGCAGAAGGCGTAATTGTGCAAGGGAGCAATATGTTCTGCGTGCAAAGGATCTATATGTCTGGAAAAAAGCGAGGTCAGTGTGCAAGTGATGAATGTGTTCAAGAAGCAGAGGGGGGGTGTCAATGTGCAGAAGGGATCGGTTGGGTTAGATATGTGTACAAGGTACCAATGTGCAAGGGGTAGTGTGCAAGGTTCATTGCATACGGAGGGCAGTGTGCAATTGATCAGTGTGTGAAGTGAGTCTAGTGCACAGGGAACTGGGGGGAGTTATTGTAAAGGGTGGTATGGTAGGAAGCAATGTGCAAGGGACCAGCATGTACAGGGAGCAGAAGCAGGAGAGGCAGTGTGCAAGGGGGCTGTGCATAAGGGACTAGCATATGTCGGGAACAGGTGGTATTTTCATAAGAAGGGGGCTGGGTGCCAGGAACCAATGTGTTGGGGTGTATGGAAGGGTGTTGAGGTGCAGTATGTAAAAAAGGGTTTCCATGAGGGTGACCCTTGAATGAGCTTAGAATTAATTAGTTCTGGTTTTGAAAATTGAAGGGGCTCTGGGAAATGATCAGATTGCTATTTAGAAAAAAATGTTTCACCATGTACATTTAGGGAAGGAAATGTCTAGGCCTCCATGTCAAGAAAATGATTTTTTTTTTAACTGCCCAATCTGGTTCATGGACAATTAAGGATCATTGGTAAATGCTGGCCTTGGGGATGATATGAGAATGTGAGCAGGCCCTTCACCCTGCAAGAGCCATGTTGAACATGATACCAAGTTAAAGTAATCTCTTCCGTCTGCACATGATCCACATCCCTCCATTCCATGTGCATGTGTGTGCCTCTCAAATCTTGCCACTGAAAGCTTGTTGCTATAATCTGCCTTGACCATAGACATAGAAAATAGGTGCAGGAGTAGGCCCTTCGAGCCTGTACCACCATTCGATATGATCATGGCTGATCATCCAACTCAGTATCCCATCCCTGCCTTCTCTCCATACCTCCTGATCCCTTTAGCCACACGGGCCACATCTAACTCCCCCTTAAATATAGCCAATGAACTGGCCTCAACTATGACCATGCTCCCCAGCACCCACAACAGTCTGTTTTTAGAAAAAAAATCTTGCCCCACACATTTCCTTTAAGTTTTGCCCTTCTCACCTTAAAGTAATGTCCTCTCGTCTTTGACATTTCCACCCTGGAAAAAAGATTCTGATTATTTAACCTATCTATGCTTTTCATTTTTAAATACTTTTAATGGGTCTCCACTCAACCTCTGAAGATCCTGAGTAGACAACAACTGTCTAACATCTTATTGGTAATATTGTGTAATCCAGGCAGCATTTCATTAACCTTTCTTTACCCTCTCCTCTCCACATCCTACCTGTAAAACATTACAGATCCTGAGTTTCTCTTTTTAAAAATAGATGGAAGCTAAGAAAATGAGGTATTTGTTTAAGACAGAACTGCAGATGCTGGAAAAATCTAAGGTAGACAAAAATGCTGGAGAAACTCAGCAGGTGAAGCAGCATCTATGGAGCGAAGGAATAGGTGACGTTTCTGGTTGAGACCCTTCTTCAGACTGATGTGGGGGCGGGGTGGGGCTGGAAGAAGATGGAAAGAGGTGGAGACTGGGCTGTGGTAGAGCTGGGGAGGGGAAGGAGGGAGAAAGCAAGGACTACTTGAAATTGGGGAAGTCAGTGTTCATACCGCTGGGGTGTAAACTAAAGAAAATGAGGTAGGTGTCATTGAAACCAAACTAATTGAGTTTGGCAAGGAAAATCTGAGGCTTTTTTTCTCAAGTAGAATTCGGAGTCAGATTTGGATTAAAAGGGCCAGATTGTAATTAGTTTAGAGGTACAGCTAAGGAAATGTGTCCTTTGGCCCACTGAGTACAAGCTGACCATTCTTCTTTCGTGTGGCATGCACAGCCTAAAGTTGTAGGACAATTTGTTCTATTTGATCTTCTGTTTGTGCACGTCGAGTTGATTGCATTAGTGGAAACAGGGCAGACCATGTGAAGGTTGCAATTTTCCACCCCATGCTGACCATTGATTACATGTTTACATTAGTTCTATGTTATCCCAGGTTGCATTCACTCCCTACACACTAGGGGCAATTTATAGAGACCATTTAATGTACAAACCTTTGGGATGTGTGAGGTAAATGGAATACCACAAGGAAACCCTAAGGAGTCGTATGGAGAATGTGCAAAGTCCACATAGACAGCACCTGATGTCAGGGTTGAAACTGGATCTCTGGCATTGTGAGGCAGCAGGTCTAGATGTTGTGTCACAACCTAAGGTGACAACTTTCTGCAGAACTTTAGAATTCTATACTTCATTGGGCTGGTGGCTGCTTAGTTGGTTAATTTATTAATGGTTGAGATAATAGACAATAGGTGCAGGAGTAGGCAATTTGACCCTTCGAGCCAGCACCGCCATTCAATGTGATCATGGCTGATCATCCCCAATCAGTACCTCGTTCATGCCTTCTCCCCATATCCCATGACTCTGCTATTTTTAAGAGCCCTATAGCTCTCTTGAAAGCATCTAGAGAACTTGCCTCCACCGCTCTCTGAGGCAGAGAATTCCACAGACTCACCACTCTCTGAGAAAAAGTGTCTCCTTGTCTCCATTCTAAATGGCTTACTCCTTATTCTTAAACTGTGGCCCCTGGTTCTGGACTTCCCCCAATATCGAGAACATGTTTCCTGCCTCTAGCGTGTCCAACCCCTTAACAATCTTATATGTTTCAATGAGATACCCTCTCATCCTTCTAAACTCCAGAGTGTACAAGCCAAGCTGCTCCATTCTCTCAGCATATGACAGTCCAGCCATCCTGGGAATTAACCTTGTAAACCTACGCTACACTCCCTCAATAGCAAGAATGTCCTTCCTCAAATTAGGGGACCAAAACTACACACAATACTCCAGGTGTGGTCTCACTAGGGCTCTGTACAAATGCAGAAGGACCTCTTTGCTCCTATATTCGATTCCTCTTGTTATAAAGGCCAACATGCTTTCTTCACTGCCTGCTGTACCTGCATGCTTACTTTCATAGACTGATGAACGAGGACCCCCAGATCCCGTTGTACTTCCCCTTTTCCCAACTTGACGCCACTTAGATAGTAATCTGCCTTCCGGTTTTTGCTACCAAAGTGGATAACCTCACATTTATCCGCATTAAACTTCATCTGCCCTGCCCACTCCCCCAACCTGTCCAAGTCACCCTGCATTCTCATAGCATCCTCCTCACAGTTCACACTGCCACCCAGCTTTGTGTCATCTGCAAATTTGCTAATGTTACTTTCAATCCCTTCATCCAAATCATTGATGTATATTGTAAATAGCTGTGATCCCAGCACTGAGCCTTGTGGTACCCCACTAGTCACTGCCTGCCATTCTGAAAGGGACCTGTTAATCTCTACTCTTTGTTTCCTGTCTGCCAACCACTTCTCTATCCATGTCAGCACTCTACCCCCAATACCATGTGTCCTAATTTTGACAACTAATCTCCTATGTGGGACCTTATCAAATGCTTTCTGAAAGTCCAGGTACACTACATCCACTGGCTCTCCCTTGTCCATTTTCCTAGTTACATCTTTAAAAAATTCCAGCAGATTAATCAAGAATGATATCCCCATCGTAAATCCATGCTGAATCGGACCGATCCTGTTACTGCTATGCAAATGTGCGGCTATTTCATCTTTTATAACTGACTCGAGCATCTTCCCCACCACCGATGTCGGGCTAACTGGTCTATAGTTTTCTCTCTCCCGCCTTTCTTAAAAAGTAGGATAACATTAGCCACCCTCCAATCCACAGGAACTGATCCTGAGTCTATAGAACATTGGAAAATTATCACCAATGCATCCATGATTTCTAGAGCCACTTCCTTAAGTACCCTGGGATGCAGACCATCAGGCCCTGGGGATTTATCAGCCTTCAGTTCCATCAGTCTATCCAACACCATTTCCTGCCTAATGTGGATTTCCTTCAGTTCCTCTGTCACCCCAGATCCTCTGGCCACTACTATATCAGTAAGATTGTTTGTGTCCTCCTTAGTGAAGACAGATCCAAAGTATCTGTTCAACTCATCTGCCATTTACTTGTTCCCCATAATAAATTCACCTTTTTCGGTCTTCAAGGGTCCAACTTTGGTCTTAACTAATTTTTTCTTCTTCACATACCTAAAGAAGCTTTTACTATCCTGCTTTATATTCTTGGCTAGCTTACCTTCGTACCTCATCTTTTCTCCCCGTATTGTCTTTTTGGTTATCTTCTGTTCTTTAAACATTACCCAATCCTCTTGCTGCCCGCTCATCTTTGCTACGTTGTACTTCTTCGCTTTAATTTTTTATACTGTCCCTGACGTCCCTTGTCAGCCATAGTTGCCCTTTCTCCCCTTGGAATCTTTCTTCCTCCTAGGAATGAACTGACCCTGCACCTTCTGTATTATTCCTAGAAATACCTGCCATTTTTGTTCCACTGTCATCCCTGCTAGTGCATCTTTCCAGTTAACTTTGGCCAACTCCTCCCCTCATGGCCCCAACTGTAACACTGACACCTCCGATCTACCCTTCTCCCTCTCCAATTGTAGATTATACCTGACCATGTTATGGTCACTACCTCCTAATGGCTCATTAACCTCGAGGTCCTTTATCAAATCTGGTTCATTACATACCATTAAATCCAGAATTGCCTTCTCCCTGGTAGGCTCCAGTACAAGCCGTTCTAAGAATCCATCACGAAGGCACTCTACAAAGTCCCTTTCTTGGGGTCCAGTACCAAACTGATTTTTCCAATCTACCAGCATGTTGAAATCTCCCATAACAATCACAGCATTACTTTTGCTACATGCCAATTTAAACTCCTGATTCAACTTGCGCCCATGTCCAGGCTACTGTTTGGGGGCCTGTAGATTAGTCCCATTAGGGTCTTTTTACCCTTACAATTCCTTAGTTGTATCCATACTAACTCCACATCTCCTGTTTCAATGTCACCCCTGGCAAGGAACTGAATTTCATTCCTCACCAACAGAGCAACACCACCCCCTCTGCCCACCTGTCTGTCTTTTCGATAGGAGGTATATCCTTGGATATTCAGTTCCCAGCCCTGGCCCTCGTGCAGCCATGTCTCAGTAATTCCCACAACATCATAGTTGCCTGTTTCTAACTGAGCCTCAAGCTCGTCCACTTTATTCCTTGTACTTCGCACATTCATATGCAGCACTTTGACCTCTGTATTCACTTCCCCCCTCGCACCGTTCGCAATTTGCCCGGACCTTACTTTGTTGTCCCTCCTCGAGCTTTCCTTCCCATGAATTCGAGAATCTTTTGTAATTTTTCCTGTAGCCGCTTCCCTTTCAACTCCATCTTTATACTCCCAATTCCCCCAATCCCCCCCCCCCCCCCCCATTATTTAGTTTAAACACCCACGTGTAGCCCTAGCAAACCTGCCTGCCAGAATATCGGTCCCCCTCCAGTTAAGGTGTAACCCGTCCCTTTTGTACAGGTCACCCCTACCCCAGAGGAGATCCCAGTGGTCTATAAATCTAAATCCTTGCTCCCTGCTCCAGCCCCACAACCACACATTCAGATCCCCTATCTCCCGGTTCCTGTCCTCACTAGCACGAGGTGCTGGAAGCAATCCAGAGATAATCACCCCAGAAGTCCGGCATTTCAGTCTTCTTCCCAACTCCCTGAACTCGTGTTGGAGAACCTCCTTCCTCTTCTTCCCGATGTCGTTTGTGCCTACGTGCACAACTACTGCCGGCTGTTCACCTTCTCTCGAGGATGTTCTGAATTTGGCTTGAGATATCGGCTCCATCAATACATTTTGCTGCCATCAATATAATGAAGGGATTAGAGAGAAGACAGGAGAATGGACTTTAGGTTCAAATGTGATCTTTTGATTGCAATCCATTTGGACTATGTATGCTGTTTTTCTTTCTTTCTTTGATATTTTTGTGAATTAGCCAATGTGCTAATTGTTAACAAATTATAGCTGTGCAACTATCAGCAAATTTTCAATATAACAATGCAAATTAAATTTCTGTCAACTTGTCTGTTTTGTAGGAGCAGATACTGGTGGAATGGAATCTGAAGCTAGCACGGATGTTACTATTCAGCAAGAGAAAGTCAGCTGTGGGACTACTAGTGAAGGAGATTCGCAATACTTAATAACCGAACAAATGGAGAATGAGGATTCTCTTCCTCAAACGTCTGTTAGCAATGGTGGAGAGTCGGATATCAGCAAGGAAATGGTAGATCTAAAAGTTATATGGAACAAAAACAAATATGATCTGAAAGTGCCACTCGATAGTACAGGAGCTAGCCTGAAAGAAAAGATTCACTCCCTCACAGGTATGTCTGAAGGGAGGATGGGTTGCACTACTTTGTTGTGTTATATACCGGTTAAGAATTAAATATAGAAACAAGGAACTGCAGATGTTGGTTTATATCAAAAATAGACAGTGCTGGAGCACTCAGTGGGATCAGACAGCATCTCTAAAGGAAAAGGATAGGGCCAAAATATAGAAATAAGGAACTGCAGATGCCAGTTTAGACCAAGGATAAATACAAAGTGCTGGAGCTATCCTTTTTCTCCAGAGGTGCTGCCTGTTTTGCTGAGTTACCCTAGCACTTTGTCTATATTAAGAATTAAATATACATTGGGAGTGGTGCTATTATGCATAACATTGCAGACTTCGGCAATTCTTTAGATTCTATATAGCAGAGACTGACATAGAAAATAAGAAACATATTTGCATTTCTATGGTAGACAAAAATGCTGGAGAAACTCAGCGGGTGAGGCCGCATATATGGAGCGAAGGAAATAGCCAACGTTTCGGGCTGAAACCCTATGGTGCTTTTGGGGCGACTTTATAATTGATGTCTAAACTAATTCTCAATCCATGCCAGTATATTATCTACATTTTCGTGTGCTTTAATTTATTTTTAACTTCTTGCATGGCGCCTTTATTGTAATTAATGTTTCCAGATTTTTCCTGTGAATTTTTCTTGCAAAGTGAGCACGGCATCTGTCTGATGTCTCTTGTTTCCTTTGTCTTTTTGTCTCTTGCAGACTCACAAAGACTTTTTTCCATTTTCCTATTGACAAAGATTTTGTAGTTTTTCTTTATTACTAGATGCTTTTATATTCAATTTTTCTATACTGTTTTCTGCATCCTTTGAGTTCTGAAATTTGCTCAAGCTAATTTGCCTTTTTAACAAGAGTCACCTTTCCCTTTTGTAGTAACAAGGAACTGCAGTTGCTGGTTTACATACAAAGACAAATTGCTGGAGTAACTTAGTGGCTCTCCAGAGATGCTGCCTGACCCACTGAGTTACTATAGCATTTTCACCCTTTTGTGCAGTGATCATTGTCTACAGTTCTTTGTTTTAAATACATATAGTGATAATACCGAACTCAGTTAAAGGGGGAAATCGGCAATAACATATACCATCTTCCCCCACCCCATGGTCTGTTGCAACAAAGGTTTACTATGTAAAATGTGGTGAGTTCACTTCGACAATGAGTCGCTGTTGTGGGTATTGAGAATGGTGGTAATGAAAAGCACGCTATGCTGACATCAGGATAGCATATTTTATTCTGTATACATCCCATTGCACACCATCTTTCCTGGACTGCCTCTTCAGACTGGAAATTTCATGGGGAACATCTCAGTTCATTTAGCTCTGAGTAAGAACAATTTACGTGGCTGTTTTAAGCTGTCAATTTGATGCAGTTGAGGGAAGGTATAATAGTGATTCGGGTGGATAGAGAGGAAGGATTCAACCCTTGTATTGATTGCAATAGATACAATGTTAATGTATATTGATTGTAATACAATGTTGATCTATATCACTTGTCCTGATAGTAAAGAGCGCCTAAATTAATTTTCAAAGATTTAACTGGATCAACGTTATTTCCCTTTCAGGTCTCACTCCTGCCATGCAGAAGGTCATGTTCAAGGGGCTGCTCCAGGAAGATAAAACTCTACGAGAATTAAAAGTAACAAATGGCGCAAAAATCATGGTTATTGGATCAACGATTAATGATGTTTTAGCAGTAAATACACCAAAGGAGGTTGTCCAACAAGAGGCCAAAGCTGAAGAACCCAAAAAAGAACCTCTATGTAGGCAAAAGGTGAGTTTCACTTTTTGATATAGTGAACATTGGGAACATGACATTGCATCAGTTTTGAAGGGCTGATAGGCATCGGATTTTATGGTAGATCCGTATCTTAATAGAACTATGCACATGTATCTGAAATTTTAGTTGACACACTACTGTCTCCAGATTTTAATTATCTATGCCATAATGTGCAGTCCTCAATTTGATTTTGGGTTGTTGATGGCATCTTCTGTAGCTTTGCATTGTCACCCATGAAACTGTGGACTCTACAAGATGGTCATTACTGCATTTTTGTTTAAAGCTCCCTATGGGATCCATGTTGGGGATGTTGGATATCGCCTTTTGACAGGGTTATGTGCATCAGCACATTGTCATTTTTGTATCCATTCCAAGACTAATTTTGCTAACTGGTCTGTAGTTTGGGATAGTTGTTTTTAAATCTTTGGAGCTTGTTGGTTTGAGCTGTTTTCTGGTGCCTTTGTTTCATTCATTTAAATCTTGGTTGCACCCATAATTAAAGCAGCCATTGTCAGTTTGAGAGCTTAATAAATTGATCTTTGTTCTTTTTAAGAGGAGCAAATTCCATCTTTGTACTTTTTTTTTAAAGCGCACATGTGCAAAGTCAACTGGAAAAGTTAATGCAGACTTGGGACATGGCGCCCATAATTTTCCATTCTATAAGATTTGAGTTGAAACTGGGACTAGTAACGCCGATGGACAGTGAACTTTGGGGACTCTCTTTGTGTGCTTTGATTTTTAAGGACTTGTGCTAAAATAAACTCCAGTAATTGACAAATTCTACTTGGGGCATGAACAGCTACTTGGGGCATGAGGAGAGAAGGCAAACAATTTCTGTTTGATCAACTTTGTTATTGGGATCCAGTAGATTAGATGGCCACGGGCGATTATGGTAACGGTAGTGTGGGATTCTTGAGGGGTTGAATGGTTTTAGGGGTAAAACTGTCAGATAGAAAAGGAAGTGAGTTATTAATTCTGTGGAATTTTTAAATTGCTGCTGACCTTTATCGGAAGATATTCTGTTAAATTCAGCTAAGAATGCAGTAAAAACTGAGCATTATTTTAGTGAGACACCATTTTCAGATAAGCTACCAGAGATTATTCAACATATCCCTTTGGCTCTGGTTTTGATGACTGTTTTGCTTGCTTTAGCAACACAGGAAAGTGTTGGACAAAGGAAAACCAGAAGATGTTATGCCATCCATTAAGGGTGTTAAGGTATGTAGTTACCAATTATATTAGTTGTTGTGCCTTGTATAGAGTTTTTGTGGAAGATGGGGGAGGTGGTCATTATTGACATAGTGTATATCTCTCACCTCAATCTCCATTCTGAATGCCACTTGAATTTAAAAGTGTGATAATTTTTTTGCTGAACATTTGTACAGTTCAGTACAAATGTTGGTACAAACTTGGTACAGTGCTTAGTCTGCCTAGACCTACGGGATCTCCCTGTTGCCAACCATTTAAACTCTCCTTCCCATTCCCATACTGACCTTTCTGTTCTGGGCCTCCTTTGTCAGAGTGAGGCCACACGCAAATTGGAGGAACAGCACCTAATTTTGCTTGTAGTTGGCAACCCAGTGGTATGGACAATAAACTTGCTAATTTTTAGTAATTTCTACTTGCACTCCTCTCCATCTAGATGTGTTACCAGTTCCACAGTTCTCCACATTGTTTCTCTTTTGAGATCACATCAACATTGGGCTAACCCTGCTGGAGGACATTTGTGGCCAGCCTTGATTGGTCCTGGCCTTTTCTCACCTCCAGCTCTTCACCTGAGGAGCTTTCCATCTGAGGAAGGGTCCCGACCCGAATCGTCACCCATCCTTCTCCAGAGATGTGGTCTGACCTGCTGAGTTACTCCAGCACTTTGTGTCTATCTTTGGCCTAAAGCCAGACATCTGGGCTGGTGGTCTTGGTAGAGTGCTGAGGACCTGTGCACTTTTGAAGACCTAGAAACTTCTGATAGATTGAGGAAGTTTGGAAACTGGTGTTGTGGTTGGATGTCATCAGTGGCACTGATATTTTGTTGCTAATTAAAATGTCCTGGACCATAAATCTTTTTTCTGTTTTTGCAACTGATGTGATTTTGTTGATACATTGAATCAAAAGGTGATGAGGAATAGTGCTGTGTTAATAACTGTTGCTCCCTGAACTTTGTAGGAGCGCTTGCCAAGTGTACCATTGTCTGGCATGTACAACAAGTCGAGTGGAAAAGTAAGGTTAACCTTTAAACTGGAGCAGGATCAGCTCTGGATTGGAACAAAAGGTAAGTTCTGCAGATGGCATTTCTGTTCCTTCTGTGAATCATTGATCTTATAACCTGCTGTGTAACAAATAAAAATATTTCACATTAGTTTATTTAGCGTCAAAGAGGAAAATTATCAGATTTTTTAAACACTGGTTGCAGGGTAAGATACCTGGCCTACATTTATTTCACTGGTGCCGACCATCTGGTATTAGGTGGGCTCAAGAGCTGATTTAGAAAAAATAAAGGAACTGGCCTATACTGCATTTTGAACAGTGTTCTCGTACATTTTTTAAGTCAGCAGGTGCTTTGACAATGTCACATTGGACTGATGACTGATGTTTGGTCAAAATAAGTACAGAATGTTTTGGTAATTTAAGATCATTTGTGGCGTGGAAAAGACATTAACATTGCAACATGACATATCGGAACTGATTTTGAGAATAGGGTACGATTGTTTGAAAGTTCTCCAGTCATTTGTTTTACCAGGTGTTTTAGGATGGAGTAAAATGGGGAAAGTTTTATGACAAGGTGGAAGACATGAGATTAAATAACAAATAGAATGAACTTGCAAAAGGGGGTTGTAATGGCATAAGAAACAGAAAATTAGTCTAAAGGAGATATAATTGGGAATGGAACAATGATCAAAAACTGAATTAAATTCAATCAAATATTGTCTAGAAAGCAAGCTGCTGTTCAAGTCTAATTACACAGATTTTACCAAAATGTTTAAGTGCACGGCAACGGTTTGGTGTGGGAGTGCTACAACAAATTGACAACTAATCAGCAGTATGTTTGTATTTTGCCTTGAATAATGGTTTGAGTTCTGGAAGTAGAAAGATGAGAAATAAATGTCCAGGCGTTATATCTCTTGTAGTTGGTCAGCACAATTGAGTCCCTATATTTCTGTGAGGTTCTGATGTGAGTAATTTCCTTTTTTTTCCCAAACAGAAAGAACTGAGAAGATCCCCATGGGCTCTATCAAAAATGTGATCACCGAAGTTATTGAAGGACATGAAGATTATCACATGATGGTGAGTACTGGGAGAGCATGTGACCAGGAGGAAACCCTGCGGCAGGGCAGCAAGCCGTTTGACTATTCAATATTGTCGAGGTAGACGTGAGACTGCGAGATGGGATACAGCAGAAGCTTGGGTGAGCAGGAAGTTGGCAGCTAATTAGTAGAGGGAGCAGCAGCTAGGGTTTGAGAGGAGGCATACGTAGGTGGACAATCTTCACTGATAGCTTTTGCATTCCGCTTGCTTTACTCTCCCAACAGTTAATGGCCGGATGCTTATTGACAACTCGCATAACTTTAATGCTGCCACTCCATAATAGCCACCAAGACACATTAACTGTCCTTGTTTTATCTATGGCCTGATTTGCAGACCTTCATGACTTACAAGTGAGGAGCTGTTTACGTTGGAATGTCTTATGACATACTGTGGAAGAGATATTGGAGGAAGTTAGTCTTGATCTCCTGAGCAGCTGGGATGCATGAAACTGATCCCAACTCTGGAGTTGAGTTCTGGATTGAAGGGAAGATTGGAGGAGGAAAGGTTGCTCTTAGAAATCAAATTTGATTTTCAGGATTTGATTTGGTGTTGGGCAAACTAAAGGTTGTGGGCTTTTAATGTGGTGAAGGTGGGGAGGTTATGCTAATTTTGGGGCTTGAGTGCATTGGATGAACCTCTAACCACTGGATTTCTAATTTCTAGATTAGAGATTCTTTGAATGAACTTCTTTTGAATAAAACGCCATTTCAAAGAAGCAAAACTGCAAAATATCCATGTTCTTCTCTGAGAACCACAATTTTGGATATCAAAACCATTCATTGTTTAGAAGCTCAAAGGTTATTGTTCAATGAAAAGTAGGCTTGCTATTCCTCTCTCAACAACATCAGAACACAAACTGGTTATTCATTCTTCTGTAAAATCTTTCCCTTGACTTCATGCACAACAACAGTAGTTGGACCTCAAGGTACTTCGGTGCATGTACAGTAGTCTAAAGATGCTTTGGTAAGAAATAGGATTGTGTACAAGTAGAAGATTGCTTTGCCTGTAAATCATCAGAAATTACTTTCTTTAAAATAATACTTCATTCTCATTTCCTTTTTTTCCAGGCATTTCAGCTGGGTCCCACTGAAGCTTCTTACTACTGGGTTTACTGGGTGCCTACACAATATGTTGATGCAATCAAAGATACAGTCCTTGGAAAGTGGCAGTATTTTTGAATGTGCCTCCACCTCTGGCAGTGAAGGACAGACTGAAACCAAAGGACTACAAAATTTATTGGAACTTGCTTACTGGATTATAATTCTTCCTCCCATCCCCCTTCCCAAACATTGGAAGATGCTAACAAAGATATAGATTAAAAAATAATGAAGATCCTCACCAGAAGCTGGAGGTGGTTTGTTCAATAAAGACTTTACCTGTGAACAACAAATTAAAAAACAAACACCATTTCAAAGAAGCAAAACTTCAAAATATCCAAGTTCTTCTTTGAGAGCCACAATTACCTGCAGGTGATGTGCTAGAAGCATTTTATTATATCTACTGTAACATGGATAACATCCCAATTTAGGCTTGTTAAGTATCCATTCGGAACAGTGTCTGTAAAACAGTACAGTGGGGCACTACTCAATGTGCTCCTCGCCTCTATCTTCATGTGGATCCATTGTACTATAAAACCAAATTGTGGAATATTTATTTCTTTGAGCAATCTTGCATCACGTGTCTGTTCTCAGGACGTTTCACAATTGGTTGCCTTGTATTTAAGTATCTTCCCAAGTCGTGGGCGATATAGCCCATCCCAATGCCAATTGAAAAGGCCTAATCCCAATTCACAGATTTGATCTGCAAACTTGTAAGTGCGTGGCACAACAAATATACATCCAAGTAACTTTTTAAATATAAGGGTTTCTGTCGTAATATTTAAATTTCATATGCACTCATGTTTGCGTATTGCCTCATTGGCTGTTTTTATTTCCACAACCAGAGGGAGAGCATGGAGTAAATGGTGCATAACAAATTCTATTTGTCTGTGCCTTCTCATTGCTTTCAAACTAACTTTGCTATTTAATTGCAAAACCTCCTCCCTCTTCCCCTCAGATTTCACTATGCAATTATGCAGGACCCACTGTACTGCCTCTGATTTGTATTTGAGAGCAAAGGAAGCCATATTTGGATGAACAATATTACTATAAAATATGTTTTCCTTCTTAACATAGGGCCATACCTGTTTAAAGCTGCATGACCATTTCCACTTTTGTTTCAGTTTCATGGGGTTGAGGGAGTTCAAGAGAAAAGGGGTGTATTGCAGTATGGCAGTAGATGAGTTGCAAAGCATTTTGGCTTTCTCTAGATGTGAGTTGCACTTTTTTCCTATTTCTGGATTGAACTTGTTGGATCTAAATGGATGTCAACTCTACCTGGCATTCCAAGGTGTTTGAGTTATTAATACTTCTGCACTGAAGGAAATTGAATTTGGCTCTCTCCAATTGGCTGTGCTGCCTATCGGTGTCCTCGTAAAGTTAGTCGTGTGCACATGGGGCTGGCATAACCAGTTGAACCATAAATTAAAGACCATTGCATGTTTTTAAATGTCAAAACTGAACTTTTTTTTTCTTCTTTCCCAATGCCTGCCTTTGCTGTTTACAGTAAGCACACTTTAGAGAAATTTGGAAAGGAGTAAAACATCAAGCAACTTTTCAACATTAAGTGGCCATTTTCCTGCAAGGCATCACAGAGTTGTATAGGTTTGCAATGTGTGCTGTGTAGTTTGGTTGTATTTGAATCAATAAAGCGGGGGAAAGGGTTCTTGTACTGTAAACAAATCATCAGATCAAGCCATCCATTCAATTGCAGAATTTTCTGACACTAAATATTTGAGGGGACAGTGTAAAGGGAGCTTTGCACTGCACCCAACACATTGGACGCTGTAGAGGAACCTAATTTTGTATGTAACTTAATATACATGCCTTGGAGGTATTTTGGATTGTGTGGAAAGAGCTTCACTCTGTGTTGTACTAGTACCGAATACTTGCACTAATGGCAATTAATGGAATAGTGTGCAGTTTCTAATCACTGAGATCCTTACGTGGATGAGTATAAATAGATAAATTAAATGTTGAGTGTTTTGGGATTTCTGATAAGTTTATAGATCTTAGACCTGATAACCATGAAAGGTGCAATATTTAAATGTAATATGCCATCATTTTTATATAAAAAATAATCATTGCCCTGTTCTGAAGTTTTTCATGGCACAAACTGATACAGTACTGTGGTTTAGTGTAAAAGGTCATGCAGTTTTAATAACACATAACTTGCAGAATGCATGATTCAAGCACACTGATCTTTTCAAATTAAGGAAGTTGACTTGGTTTTAGAGTTGTATTGCTTCCAATTTTAGTGCTGACCATTAGTTAGCCCATTGTTTAATTCTGAAAACTAGTCTTTATTGCCAATTAAAGTTTGTTACTTTACAGTATTTGATTTTTTTTTAATTGTCGTCCTTTACGGGTCTGAATGCAATAACACCACACACTATCCCTCCAATGTGCAACCTGCTTTGGAAATGCACAGATTTGAACATTATTTGGTATATGGAAAAAAGATACTAAAGGGAGGGAGAGTTTAGTTTTGAAGTAAGATCCTAACGTGGTATTGACACAATCATGATGAATCAGGAAAAGGGTTCAAAGTAGAAGTGAAATCCCAATAAACAATGTAATAACAAGGAACGGCAGGCAGGTGCCTGTTTAAACCGGCGATAGACGAAAAAAGCTGGAGTATCGCAGCGGGTCAGGCACCATCGCTGGGTGGCGTTTTGGGTCGAGACGCTTCTGAGTTACTCCAGCTTTTTCTGTTTATCGGCAGAAAGACGTGTACACAATCGAACCATCCACAGCGTACAGATACATGATAAAGGGAATAACGTTTAGTGCAAAATAAAGTCCGATCAATCTCGGTCTGAGGGTCTCCAATGAGGTAGATGGTAGCTACCTCAGGACTGCTCTCTAGTAGTTGGTAGTAGCAAAGATCTAGGTTGGTAGGGCGGATGATTAGTGACGTTTCACGTTGAGGCCCTCCCCACCCGAAACGTCGCCTATCAATGTTCTCCACCCGCTGAGTTACTCCAGCATTTTGTGAGTATCTTTCCCAATTAATAAACGATTACAGCTTGGGGGTCCACACGGGTCTAGTTATCACTACTGTTTATCTGGCTGGGTTGTTTTAAATGCGGTGTTTGTGCATGCAGCATGTGCCGGAACGGGAAGTAGCAAGAACCTTCCTCGACAACATTTACAAACAAAACAGCTCCACGTGTCAGCGACCTGTCACTTTCGCTTCGCAGGCCCCGCCCCTCCAACGCGCGGGCATCTGATTAGTTCAGCGTCGGAGGCCCGCCCACCTGTCCACGGCATCCTCGCGTCCCATTGGTGGGGTTCAATGTCACTCATCTGCTCTACGACCGACGTGCTGTCCAATGAAACACCGGCCGCTCGACTTCCGCGTCCTCCAGCCAATCGCATGAGGGCGGGAGCGGGGTGCTCGCGTCGGGCAGCGGGCGCGCGCCATGGCTGTTGTCCGCTGACGGTTGGAGCGCGAGCCATGGAACGGGCCCGGGCGATCGGAGATCCTCACTGAAGCCAAACCTGCGGCGCAAGGCGATGGCGGGGCCCCGGTGGCCCGAAGCCGCCGCCGTTGCCAACCACCACCACCTCCTCCTCCTCCTCATGTTCCTACTGCTGCCGGGTGCAATACGGGTGAGTCTTCGGGTTCTCTTCCTCTCTCGCCCGCGTGTGGTTAAGGCAGGGGTTAATGGTGCCGAGGGGAGGAGCGCGGGCTCGCCCACATGTGGGGCTCCCGACTGAAGTGGGTCGCAGGCAGGCGATCGGCTCTCAAACCCGATCTTCAGCTGGTTTACTGTTGTGACTCCGCCTCTGCGCCTTGGTGTGGCTGACGGTCACCGCCTACTCTGTACTCTGGGCATAGATTTGCATAGCCAAGGCTACCGAGCGGCATTATAACTCTTCGACTTCGGGCAAAACACTTTTGTTCTTCTCAGTAATGGGACTAAAAACTCTTCTGGTGTTATAAGAATAGTTGCCACTTGGCTTTAAATTGCATTCAAGTTCAAGGACTATTTTTATTAGGTGTGTCTGATTCTAGTTATACACTTGACTCATTACAACTGGATAGTACAGATTGGTGCTCGGTGTATCTCGCCTGCACCCCCAGCTTGCTCACCAAGATTTGACTTGCCATCTGAAAATGTTTTCGTTGCATGCTTTTAATAACCTATCCAAGACAGTGACTGATTTGGGGAAGCGAGCCATATATGTGAGCAGTTCTCGGAACACGGAAAAAAATGCGTCGCAATAGCGCCTCTAATCGTCTCAAGTTATTTCGAGCTACTTTACAACCTGCAAAGTATTTTTCAAATTTAGTTTGGGTATCACGGGAGTTGTTTTTCATTAGCAAGTTTCCACAAACACCGATTTGATATCAGAAATATAATATTGATCTAGGGCTAAATATGCGAAACCAAAACACCAGAGAGATTTTCATTCACTCTTCGCAACAGTGCGAAATATTCGTTCGTATTCACAAGAAAGAAATACAGATCCCCGTTTTAATCGTTCATCTTAACGACTGTATATTTGACATTGTACCCGATCTTCGGGTTAGCTTCCAGAATGGAGTTTCAGGCAGACTGTGGAACTTGGGTCTGTGGAGTGGGAATTGAACCCACCTTCAGACTCAGACAAAATGCCTCCAATGCCTCAGATAAGCTTTTGGTGGTAAAAGTGGAAATCTGAAATAAAGGCAGTTATCTATCTGTCTTTTACCTTGAAAGTTGTACATTTTCATAATTTTATGCTTTAAAGCTCCAGGAGTACTAATCGGTTATGGAAAACTTACACAGTCCTTCTCTCCATAGATGCTGCCTTACCCGCTGAGTTTCTCCACCATTTTTGTCTACCTACAGTTTAGTCAGTTTGCGTTTTTGGTTCTATTTCACGAAGTGCGACAATTCTCCAAAGTTATTATTGTACAGATTTTGAGCATCAAAGTGCTGCAGAATCTTTCAGAATAAAAAAACACACACACACCTCCCTCACATCTTTCAGTTATTTCTGTTGCAACATATTTAAACTCTTGACCATTCATGAACCCTACATAGATTTTCAGATGTAGTTTTATTTAATTTATTTTTGGGTTGTGGGGAATGCTATTTGGCTCTAGATGTTCTTGAAAGGAAACTTCAGTCATAATAAGAAACATTTAAGCGGTACGTGGTCAAATTCTGTCTTGATTTCATAGAACATACAAGAGTTCACCACAAAAACAGGCCCTTTGGCCCACAAGTCCATGTCAACCATCAGATGGTTCCCCATCCTCCAAAGGACCAGAGCAAACAATCCACGCTTGTCCAACCTCTCCTTCCAGCTAATATACTCTAATACATGTAACGCCCTCGTAAACCTCTTCTGCACCCTCTCCAAAATTTCTACATCCTTCTGTGATACAGCAACCAGAACTGCACAGTACTCTAAATGTGGCCTAATCAAATTTTAATAATGCTGTAATGTGACTTTCTGACTATAATATTCAACATCCTGACTGATGAATGTAAGTATGTCGTATGCTTTCTTTACCACCCTATCTACTTGTGTGCCACTTTCAGTGAGCTGGACTTGTACCCCATGATCCATCTGTATATCAATGTTCCTAAGATCCTGCCATTTATTGTATACCTTCCTCTTGTATTTGACCTCCTAAAGTGTAACACCTCACACTTGTCCAGTTTATTTCTATCTATAATTTCTCTGGCTACATTTCCAATTTATCTATATCCTGCTGAAACTGTTGACACCCTTCCTCACTATCTCATCATCCTATAGACCATTCTTCTTGGTGAATACTGATGCGAAGTACTCATTTAGTACCTTGCTATTTACCTTGGCAGGAATTCAAGTGTCCCTGCTCTCGAGTGTCCCTGCCCTCTTCTTAGTTACCTTTTGTCTTAATATAGGTATAAAATGCCTTGGGATTCTCTTTAATCCTACTCAGCAAGATCATTTCATGGCCCTTTTGACCCTCCTGCTTTCCTGTTTAGTTTGTACTCCACAAAGGTCATATCCTATTTAAGCTTCCTAAAACTTTTGAGACAGTTATCATCATCGTAAGGTTCCTGAATCTTGCCAACCCTGATGATCAGCCTTGATCACAATGAATGGCGGTGCTAGCTCGAAAGGCCGAATGGCCTCCTCCTGCACCTATTTTCTATGTTTCTATGGTACGCTGCCCAATAAAATCAGATACTATACATAAATACAATCAAGCTAAACTCACGTACAATAGGTAGAGCAAAGGGAAAGATACAGAGTGCAGAATATAGTTCTCGGCATTGTAGCACTAAAAATTGCTGGGTTGACCAACACCTAATCAGCTCTACTATGGCCTTTGTCTATCCATCTGCCTATACAAAAAATCAAATGCCTGTGTTCACCTATGACCTGCCATGCTTTGTCGTACTCTTCTAGCTTTCTTTTCCCTCACCCTTGCAATCAGTCTGAAGAAGAGTCCTGACCTGAAATGTCACCTATTCATGTTATCCAAGGATGCTGCCTGACCCACTGAGTTATTCCAGCAATGTGTGTCTTTCCTTGGTAAACCAGTTCCTTGTTTCTGCAAATGCGTCAGTCTGGTATTTGGCACTTGCTTTATAGTTTGTGCCATCACTGAGAATGAGAATATTATTGTAACCTGCCATTAGCTGTTTAACAGAGCATTGTTATTCATGATTAAATGCCGGCCAATGAGTTTGGAGGCATTTGTTTGAACTTGAGCAGATAGGATGTGTCTATACACTTCAGAATCCATTATGCTACCACCATCAGCAGTTGTATCATCAATGAAGATAAGTGAGCCAGTACCTTCAGCAACCATCATGCCCAAGCCATAACACACCCACCCCAGTGTTTCACAGATGAGGTGGTATGCTTTGGATCTTGAGCAGTTCATTCTCTCCTCCAAACTTTGCTTTTGTCATCACTCTGATATAAGTTCATCTTCGTCTCATCTGGCCACAAGACCTTTGTCCAGAACTGTGGTTGATCTTTTAAGTACTTCTTGGCAAACTGTAACCTGGCCATCCTATTTTTGCGGCTAACCAGTGGTTTGCATCTTGCAGTGTAGCCTATGTATTTCTGTTCATGAAGCCTTCTGCGGACAGTGATCATTGACACATCAACCTAACTCCTGAAGAGTGTTTCTGATCTGTCGGACATGTACATGGGGATTTTACTTTATTATAGAGAGAATTCTTCTGACATCTTCCGTGAAGGTCTTCCTTGGCCTACCAGTCCCTTTGCGATTAGTAAGCTCACCAGTGCTTTCTTTATTTGGGTAAGCCCAAGGTTTGGCTGATGTCTCTAACAGTTTTAATCTTGTTTCTCAGTCTCATAATGGCTTATTTGACTTTCATTGGCACAACTTTGGTCCACATGTTGATAAACAGCAATAAAAGTTTCCAAAGGTGATGGAAAGACTGGAGGAAAGACTGGGTGCTGAGAGCTCTCTTATACCTGCATGAAGGAGGCAATTAAACACACCTGAGCAATTACAAAGACCTGTGAAGCCTTGTGTCCCAAACATTATGGTGCCCTGAAATGGGGGGGACTATGTATAAACACAGCTGTAATTTCTATATGGTGAAACCAAAATGTATAAAAAAGGCATTTAATAAAATCTGACAATGTGCACTTTGACCACATGTGATTTTTTCTATTACAAATCTTAAATTGTGGAGTACAGAGGCAAATAAATAAATGATGGGTCCTTGTCCCAAACCTCATGGAGGGCACTGTATGTGCTATGTTCCTTGTTGAATATTGTATGTAATAGAACGCAGGGGATATGCTAGGGTTGAGTAGTGGAGCATACATTTTGTTGTTGCTGTTGGTCTACAATATCAAAATGATGCCTTGTTTTAATTTACTGAGTTAATTTGCTTATGTGGTTGGTAAATGGCAAATCATTGATAATATTGTCGCCAAGGAACTTGAAACACCATTGATTCTGATTGGGGCATGTACTCTGCCACAATTTCTGAAGTTAATAACTAGCTCCTTCATCTTGTTGACATTGAGGCAGTGGTTGTTGTCCTGACACCATGTTACTAAGTTCCCTATCTCTTTTCTGTACTCCATTTCATCATTGTTCATGATCTGGCCCATTACAGTGGTGTCACCTGCCAACTGGGGTGGAAGATTGCAACCTACACGTGGTCCGCCCTGTTTTGACAAATGCAATCAACCCGGCATGCACAATCAAATAAGATCAAATAGAACAAGTTTTCCTACAATTTTAGGCTGTGCACGCCATACGCAAGAAGAAGAAGATCTGCAAACTTGTAGGTGAAGTTAGTGTTCAATTAGCTGGCCATGCAGTCATGTGTGTTTAAGGAGTATAGCAGGGGACTGAGATCGCATCCTTATTTAATAGAACGCAGGGGATGTGCTGGGGTTGAGTAATGGAGTATTAAATGAACAATAGATTTTGTTCCCAGCAAGGCTGTATTTAGCACTATATATCATCCTTGCCCCCAGGCATCACATGAAAATCTCCTTTATAGTACATAGCAGATAATTCAAATTGTTGCATTTTTGGATATAACCTAGAATTTCAATCAGAGGATGCTAGGAGGCTGCAAGGTGACTTGGATAGGCTGGGTGAGTGGGCAAATGCATGGCAGATGCAGTATAATGTGGATAAATGTGAGGTTATCCACTTTGGTGGCAAAAACAGGAAAGTAGACTATTATCTGAATGTTGGCCGATTAGGAAAGGGGGAGATGCAACGAGACCTGGGTATCATGGTACACCAATTATTAAAAGTAGGCATTCAGGTGCAGCAGGCAGTGAAGAAAGCAAATGGTATGTTAGCATTCATAGCAAAAGGATTTGAGTATAGGAGCAGGGAGGTTCTACTGCAGTTGTACAGGGTCTTGGTGAGACCACACCTGCACTATTGCGTACAGTTTTGGTCTCCTAATCTGAGGAAGGACATTCTTGCCATGGAGGGAGTACAGAGAAGATTCACCAGACTGCTTCCTGGGATGTCAGGACTTTCATATGAAGAAAGACTGGATAGACTCGTTTTGTACTAGCTAGAATTTAGAAGATTGAGGGGGGATCTTATAGAAACTTACAAAATTCTTAAGGGGTTGGACAGGCTAGATGCAGGAAGATTGTTCCCGATGTTGGGGAAGTCCAGAAAAGGGGTCACAGTTTAAGGATAAGGGGGAAATCTTTTAGGACCGAGATGAGGAAAAAATGTTTCACACAGAGAGTGATGAATCTCTGGAATTCTCTGCCACAGAAGGTAGTTGAGGCCAGTTCATTGGCTATATTTAAGAGGGAGTTAGATGTGGCCCTTGTGGCTAAAGGGATCAGGGGATATGGAGAGAAGTCAGGTACAGGATACTGAGTTGGATGATCAGCCATGATCATATTGAATGGCGGTGCAGGCTCAAAGGGCTGAATGGCCTACTCCTGCACCTATTTTCTATGTTTCTATGTTTCAAGTTACACAATAGCTCACAAAACATTAATCTTGAAGGCTGGGCAGACTACTTCTCATTCTTCTAAAGGCATCAGCAATGCTGTTCAGCAATTGAGGAACCAAAGATCTATCATCTACAATCCAAGCTTAATAAAAACTAGTGAACTAGTCCCTATCTACATAAGGTATTGAATTGACTTTGTCCCCTAACAGCCAATAATCAAATGTTCTATCTCCACAGCCCTTAAAAGGATATTTGGAATAGAATAAAACCTTTCATTCTTTTTATTGGTGACCATGATTAAAAGGAGACCATAATTTTGCAATTTGGTGCCTGCTGGATACAAGAAATACAGATTCAGAACAGACCATGTTTTTTGCCTTCTTCATTTCATGGCTAGTACTTGAATTTTCAGTTTTAGGGAACCTATAGTTTAAAAACAAAACAACGTATCAAAGAAAATATGATTACAATTTGTTTGAAATATTAGATAGTGCATTTAAAAATGGCTATAAAGGATTGAAGTTTTTGCAAGGTGTACAAATTGTCAACCAGTTGACTGGGTAGAATATAATACAATACTCCCCTTTTTGATGATGAACAATTTCTTTGAGTGAAATAAATGTAAGATTTTGATATATATTTATTATATATATATATATATATATATATATATATATTATATATATATATATATATATATATATATATATATATATAAAATATATATATTATTCTAAAGAATGTGGAGATCCAAATTTAATTATCAGCATTTACTTGGAAAAAATGGTAATTGCGGACCTTTTGTAAATATGGACTAGTTTGTCAGTTTCATCGTGCTTGGATTATAGTTGATAGATCTATGGTTACTCACCTGCAGGGCGACATTGATGGTATCTTTGAAAAATTGTGAAGTGGACTGCCCAGCTTTCAAAACTAATGTTTTGTGGACAGAGCTACACCTATAGTCAGAAAACCAGGCAAGTTGTTTTTTATTCAATAGAGTTACAGAACAATACAAACTAGTTGCTTTGTCGTTTATGTGGGGGGGAAAACAAGTCAATCATCGAGTAAAATTGTTCCACAGTTTATAGATAGGGACAAATTAAATTTCAAATTCTGCTCTTTAACCAAAAGTAGTTCAGTTATTTAATAAGGTATGTTTTATTAAATAAGATATAGTCAAGTTAGTAAATTAAGCAAAAAATATAATTGTATTTGATGTTTGAGCTTGGTAACAACTACATTTATTATTATCCTTAATTGCTCAGAAATTGTGCAAAAACCTGGCTATAGGTAGCAGTAAGAAAGAATTGCATATTGTGTGACTGGAGTCAAGTATCAGCTGTTGTTCAGTGGGAGTATTCTCACCTCTGGGTCAGGAGATCATGGTTCTAGTTCCATTTTGTAGACTTGAGTATAAAGCACACATTTTAAGGATCCAATTCACTGAGGTGTGGTTTTTCACTTGAAATGTTAAGCCAAATAAGGTTAAGGACCTGCTTGCATTACAGCACTCAGATGATGAATGATTCCTATACAGGATCTGTGAACTGCCAGAGGAGTTTGGGTGGAGCTTGATGGGATGTGTGGCTCAATTGACTGAATTATTGCATCTCTTTCAGTTGTTTGAGCTTGGCATCCATGCGTTCCCAGATGGAGAGGCTCACAGGGCTTTCAGCATTATCTTTGCACTCCAAAAGTACTTCATTTTTTGTAACATGCTCGGGTTTGTGAGAAGTGTTATGGAAGCATATGGCATAACAAGATACATGTGCTAGATTCCTAAACATTACTGAATCCGCAAAGTTTGTATCATGAACTGGTAGATTGAATGGTAATTTTTCATCGTATTAACCCATCAGATTTATTGAGAGTCATTATGGAATGGAACTCTCTCAACCTTTAAGTTGCTAGACCAGTAAAAATATTCTGCACTACAGTACTCATTGTTCACTGGTGATCTGCACTATTGTATTCAATGTATTTCACGACAATAGAGAACATAAATGGGAAACCATCTGATTTGGTAATATGGTCTCATACAATGGATAGTCCTAGAACTGTATGCATTTGTGAGTTGATCAGATGTTACATGGACAGACAGTAGGTGCGTTATGAGCTAGCATGAAATTAATCAAAGTATCTGTGAAGTCCATTATTTTTGTGTGACACTAAACAAAATAATCCCATATCTTGTGAGGTAGGAGCAGCACCTTTTCTGAGGTAATAAAACACCGAGTGGAGAAAAAACTTTCTAGATTGTGCAATAAAATTAAGAAACCAAACATTTTACTGTGTCTGATCTTGACTCAGATATTAGCAGAATATGCATAGCATTTCTATATAGTATGTGATGATGAAATAAAAGCAAGAGATTAAGCCTACGGTATAGCATGGATAGTATGACATGGTTTTGAAAAACAGCATGAAATCAGGGCTGCCAAATCTCACGCATTGAGCGTGAGAGTCATGCATTTCGCCAAATTCTCAGGCTGATCACAAATTTCTCAGCCCACGGGCTAGAAATATTCTGGCTACAGATATTCTGGATTAATTTATTAATCCAGAATATCCAGGGGGTTGGGATAAATGTAATATTAAAATTGAAGGTTCCGAATGAATAATGTCCCTTGACTTTATCACAAACAACATGTAACATTCCTTCTGCATTCAACTTCACTGTTTCAGCTAGTCAAGAGTATTTTAATGTCACATGTCACTGATCCTTAGCAAATTGCAATTTGTGACATTGGCAAGACCAGAGCGTAAACTCGACGACCATTTCGCTGAACACTTGCACTCAGTCTGCCAAGGCCTACCAGATTTCCCGGTTGTTAACCATTTTCTCTCCCTTTCCATTCCCATACTGACTTTTCTATCCTGGGTCTCCTCCATTGCCAGAGTGAGGCCACAGGCAAACTGAAGGAATAAAACCTCATATTCTGCTTGGGTAGCTACAACCAAATATATGGTCATCAACTTCTCCAGTTTTCGGTAAACTCTAACGACTCGCTTCTATTTCTCTTCTTCCCCTTTACCCGCATTCCTGCCTCTGGCTTCACAATTCACGACGTTTCAACTCTTTTGTCTCATACCGTCTGTTTTAATCTCTGGCCTTTGTCCTACCATCTGCCTATCAACCCCCCCCCCCCCCCCCCCCCCCACTTCACCTGTGTTCACCTATTACCTGCCATGCTTTGTCCTGATTTTGCAATGGGGGTGTAGGGGGAGGGGAGAGAAGAAGCCGACTGGACAGGGCAACGGGAGAAGTAGGCAGCGGTGGTCAAGAAAGTGGTGGATAAAGCCACCACAGACAGCTAGAAAGAGCAGCAGGTGAGAGGGGCTTGCTGGTGCACCGTGCGAGTCAGGAGTGGGTTCGGAAGCCAGGGCTCTAAACGGCCGGAGAGATGGTAGGGGCCGGGAATGAGTCGGCAGGTCATTCCATTCGCATTCAATTTACATTTTCTATTTGTTTTATTTAAGTTTCTGGCACTCCATGGTGCATTAGACACACGTGAAGGGTGTCATAAACGGGCCAGGGGTGTACTGTTGTTTCATTATCACATGACCTTTGTTGGCTTGAAGAAACGGATAATCCAGAAAGATTCTGGAACCAAGGGTGCCGGAAAATCGGTGTTCAACTTGTAATGATATATTATTTTATTTACAAGGAAAAACTGCAAAACAAAAGTTTTAGTTATGAGTCTATATTACAACTGAATTGTGTAAAAGCCCCATTGGTTTTCCTGCATTATTTTTGAGAGTTACACAGCATGGAAACAGGTCCTACGGCTCAACTTGTCCATGCCAACCAGGTTTTATAACTGAGCTGGTCCCATTTGCCTATGTTTGTCGTCTGTCCTTCTAAATCTTTCCTATCCATATGTCTCGAAATGACTTGAATGATATAATTATATCTGCCTTTACATCTTCCTCTGGCAGATCGTTCAATATTTGCATACACTGTGTAACGAAATTGCCCCTCGGGTCCTTTTTAAATCTTTCCCCGCTCACCTGAAACCTCTGACCTCCAGTTTTGGACCCTACTCTGGGAACTTATCTGCACTCCCTCATAATTTTGTAATGGTTCTAGATCTTGTTTAGGAAAGGAAATCAAAATTTGACATTCCCACATAGTCTATATGCGGCTCCATAGCAACCATAGTATCTTTGATTATTAACAGTTTTCTGAGAAATTCAAAGCTATTCAGTTGGATATTAAATGAAGAAAACTGATTACCACAGTTTTATGCATAATTAATTATTTTAAAAATCTCATCAAGATTGTCTCTCTGTACATCCTCTGAATTCAAGTGAGTTTCGTTTTTTGGTAAAACCCTTGCAGTGAACACTCCTTGTTCCACTGTTCTTGTCATTTAGTCCAGATCTATCATCATGCAAGTTCTGAGTCGTGGTGACTCTCTCATGTTACACGCAAGAACAGGTTTATGCATTTCAGTGCCTTGCATCTGTTTCTCTATTTAGTGAGATTAAGGTTGATCTGCATCCTAAATCTTTATTTCTGTTAACGTCCAGAACAACACAAATCTTATATTCAAAATTATTAATTGTGGTGTCATCTGCAGCTTTTTGTGGGAGGGAGTTCCATTATTTCTGTGTGTTTTTATGGAATCATGTTTCAAATCATGAATGATCTGGTTCTTAAATTTGCAAATATTATGTAACCATTGGATTAAGTTTCTTCAAACAGTTATTTACAGAATCCTAAATCTCTCATTCAGGTTATCCCATTGCTTCTCATTTCAAACATTATAACCTATATTTATGCTGGAGTCAATTATAAAAGATGAAATAGCGGCACATTTGGATAGCAGTAACGGGATCGGTCCAAGTCAGCATGGATTTACCAAGGAGAAAACATGTTTGACCAATTTTCTGGAATTTTTTGAGGATGTAACTAGGAAAGTGGACAAGGGAGTGCCAGTGGGTGTAGTGTACATGGACTTTAGAAAGCATTTGATAAGGTCTCACACAGGAGATTAGTGGGCAAAATTAGAGCACATGGTATTAGGGGTAGGGTACTGATGTGGATAGAGAAGTGGTTGGCAGACAGGAAACAAAGAGTCGGGATTAACGGGTCCCTTTCAGAATGGCAGGCAGTTACTAGTGGGGTACCACAAGGCTCGGTACGGGACTGCAGCTATTTACAATATACATCAATGATGTCGATGAAGGATTCAAAGTAACATTAGCAAATTTGCAGATACAAAGCTGGGTGGCAGTGTGAACTGTGAGGAGGATGCTATGAGGATGCAGGGTGACTTGGACAGGTTGGATGAGTGGGCAGATGCATAGCAGATGCAGTTCAATGTGGGTAAATGTGAGGTTATCCACTTTGATGGCAAAAACAGAAGGCAGATTATTATCTGAATGGTGTTAAGTTGGGAAAAGGGGAAGTACAAAGAGATTTGGGGGTCCTTGTTCATCAATCACTGAAAGTGAGCATGCAGGTACAGCAGGCAGTGATGAAAGCTAATGGCATGTTGGTCTTCATAACAAGAGGAGTTGAATAGAGGACCAAAGAGGGCCTTCTGCAGTTGTGCAGAGCCCTAGTGAGACCACATCTGGAGTATTGTGTGCAGTTTTGGTCTCCAAATTTGAGGAAGGACATTCTTGTTATTGAGGGAGTGCAGCGTAGGTTCACCAGGTTAATTCCCGGTATGGCAGGACTCTTATATGTTGATAGAATGGAGCGGCTGGGCTTGTACACTCTGGAATTTAGATGGATGAGGGGGATCTTAATGAAGCATATAAAATTATTAAGGAATTGGACACGCTAGAGGCAGGAAACATGTTGCCGGTGTAGGAGGAGTCCAGAACCAGGGGCCACAGTTTAGGAATAAGGGGTAAGCCATTTAGAATGGAGATGAGGAAAACCTTTTCACCCAGAGAGTTGTGAATCTGTAGAATTCTCCGCCTCAGAAGGCAGTGCAGGCCAATTCTCTGGATGCTTTCAAGAGAGAGTTAGATAGAGCACTTAAAGATAGCAGGGATATGGAGAGAAGGCAGGAACGGCGTTCTGAATGTGGATGATCAGCCATGATCACAGTGAATGGCGGTTTTGGCTCGAAGAGCCGAATGGCCTACTCCTGCACCTAGTGTCTATTTACGGAATTACATAATCTAAACTAAGGGCCCTGGTGTTATTTGGTGAATCTGCCCTGAATTTTTTCCAAAACAATTATATCCCTCCCAAGGTGCAATACCAAGAATCAGTATGTGTAGCAACACTTTTTCTCTCGCAAATTCTAGTGCTCTAGTTTTAAAATGTAACATTCCATTTGTTTTATTCATTTTGTTTTAATCTGTCCAGTATATTTTAGTGATAAATTCCCTTGGAAGCTAAAATTCTTTGAAACTCCTGTTCTCAGCTTGGAACCAATAAATATTAAGAATTCATTCCAATGTAATAGATGAGATCCCTGTACATATCCTTTTCACGTTCTTCTTGGTTTACATATCATTTCCCTACAATTATTTTTATTACTTCCTCAAAATATTCAATTAGACATGACCTACCTTTACTGAATCCACGTTGGCACTCTATTCAGCTCATATTTCACTAACTACTTAGTCACCATATCCTAAATCATAGATTCCAATAGCTTCTCAAACAACTGCCCTTAAAGCTGCGGCTCTTTAGATTCCTGGTTTGTCTCTTTATTGTATCAACCTTAGTAGTTAGGTTCAGATTTTAAATTATCTTTGTGATCTTCACTAAAAAGAACAATAATTACATTAGTTAGGGAATAATTTTCTTTTATTATATATCATATTAAAGTATGACATAGAAATTAGTTCTGATGTCAGTTTCAAAGTTCGCAAAGTTCAAATAATCAAACGTTGTCAGCAGACAGCCATGAGTGCATATAATTTTGCATCAAAAGATTAGTTTTCAAATATTGTTTTCTGAAAATAGTGTTAAATCTTGTTAAATTGTGATGGAATTGTTTAAAATATAAGTTTACATGACCTCAACCCTGAAAGTAGTTGATATTTTTTGTCATTGAGCCAGGTGAGGGTGTGGTACATTCCAAATCCGGTTCTTTCAGGAGATTAATATTTCTCTGGTAATTAAAAGAGCACTGTAAGAGTTGTTCTTATTTATTGACATTCTTCATTTCTCTGTGCCATTTCAATGATTATTGAGTTTGATTTCACATTAGACTTAAACGCATTGCTATTGCTACAGTACAAATTTTATGATAAATGATCTATCAGAATAAAATTATGAATCGGTGAGAATGGCTTTAAGCTGCACAATACACTAAAAGTTCTGCTGAGAGAGGTATTCTAGTACTATATTTAGTTGAATTCATTCTTCAAACGCGATACATTTATGGTATCGTTTAGGCAGTGTTTCAGGTGCTCGTAATAATTGTTACACAATCCTAGCAACAGGAGCCAACATCACACTCACAATTATCTTCTTTATAGGTGTTGTGAGTCATAGTCATCACCAGTCAGCGGCCAAAGGTAACGTGGATTTTATCTAGAAGAGATTCAAGAATATTTATGTGACACGTGCACTGGATATGAACCGGAACAATAAAATTCTTAGTTGCTACAGCTTTGCAGACACATTAGATTGAACAACAACAAAGAAATACAATACATTATCATTTATTCTAAGTAAACTACACCATGATAATGCACAAATCATAACAGTGCAAAGTCTGCAGTGGTTAGTAGGGGTGTATAGGGTGGTTAAAGAACCTAATGATTTATGGTAAGAAGCTGTTTAGAACCAGGGAGCAATGGTTCTCAGGCTCCTGTACTTCCTTCGTGATGGTGGTTCCTGTGAGAAAAGAGTATGGCTGGGATGGTGTGGGTAATTGATGATATTAGCTGCCTTCTTGAGGCAGAGCTTCATGTAGATAATTTCAATGGTGGGGAGGGCATTACCTGTGATGAACCAGGCAATCGGAGTTTGAATTTCCAAATGAGCTAATAATGCAACCAGGCAGTATGTTCTTCACGGTACTCTTGCTGAAGTTTGATGAAGTGCTCAGCGACATACCGATTCTCCTCAAACTTTGAAGGAAGTACAGTATGTAATTTCCATAGCACGGTACGATTACTCGTTTGCATCGGAAACAAGCTGGCAATGGTGGTGGCGCTTAACCAGAGGGCCATGCGCCACAGGAAGTGCTCCAACGGAGAGACAGAGCTCAAACCGGCAATGGCGGTGGTGCCTAACTAGAAAGTCTGGCATCTCAGAAAGTGCCCCAGACGTCGCTGAGATAGTTAATACTCTCAGTGAGTTAATTTGGGATGAGGATGGTGATTCTGACTTGCGCAAAATCTGACTTGCGTAAGGGTTCACAGAACATAACCCATATGTAAGTAGGGAGTGCCTGTACTGTACAGGTTTTCATGAGAGACATTTTTCATTAAATGACATCTCATTGAATATGAAATAAGAGTGATTATAATGGGCTATTGTATTCCGCATTCTGGAACACACAGGCTGTTACTACATTAGTAGATCCCATTTGTGTTGCACTTGCTAAAAGGGACACTGGTACATTCTTGCCAACAATGGCAGCAAACACTAATGAAATACTAGCTGGGGTTGTGATACTGAATTACCTAAAGGCAAATGAAAACACTAGTAACTGTTACATGGAGACTGAAAGCTGCATTATATTCTTGGTTTTTGAACTTTCCAGCGGTAGTTTCAGGAAGCAGTTATCTGTGGCTACTGAAGTTATGATTCCACCCAACGTTGCCCTTGCATTTGAGTTTAAAAATACCTAATCAAACATGTTTAAAATTAATGGAAATTGCACTAAGTTCTCCAGAGTATTATATATTTTTAGGAATTTAAACAATTAACCTGACCGGTAATGTCATAATGTGTAGGAAGGAACTGCTGATACTAGTTTAAACGGAAGATAGACACAAAATAGTAACTTAGCGGGACAGGCAGCATCTCTGGGGAGAAGGAATAGGTGACGTTTTGGGTCGAGACCCTTCTTCAGACTAGAGTCAGGGGAAAGGGAAACGAAAGATAGACACTGAAGCAGAGAGATATAGAACAAATGAATGAAAGATGCAAAATAGTAGCGATGATAAAGGAAACAAGCAATTGCTAGCTGTTTACTATGTGAGAACGTGATGCTTGTGCAACTTGGGTGGGGGAGGGATGGAGAGAGAGGGAATACAGGGGTTACTTGAAGTTAGAGAAATCAATATTCATGCCACTGGGTAAGCTGCCCAAGCGAAATATGAGATGCTGTTCCTCCAATTTGCGTTTAGCCTCACTCTGACCATGGAGGAGGCCTGGGACTGAAAGGTCAGTGTGAGAATGGAAAGGGCAATTAAGGTGTTTGGCAACCAGAAGATCAGGCAGTTCCAGGCTTACCTGTCGTGCTGCTTTCTTCCATTGATTATTTCACTAGTTTAGCAGGGCTCGAAATTAGTGGTTGCCCAGGTGCCAATGACCACCTAAAATGCCGCCGGGCAACCTAAATGCTGAGTCATTTTGCCCTGCAGCTTGGCACTGCAAATACTGGTTTATACCGAAGATAGACACAAAAAAATGGAGTAACTCACTGGGTCAGGCAGCATATCTGGAGAGAAGGAACGTGACGTTTCATATCGGCGGTGGCAACAGCTGGGACAAAGATACTAGGTGCGGCGTGACGGTGGGTCGGAGCGAATGACGGGCCCCGAACAGCATCAGCGGCAGCTACAGCGGCTCCTCCCGCACCCCGCCCGTCCTGATAGCGACCGCTGCTATCCACTCAGCCAACGGCGCTTTCAAAGCAAACCCTCCTGCACGCCAAGGCCGGGATGGGGAGGGAGGCCTCCTTCCGCCGTCTGAAGAGCCTGTACCATTCGGCCCCGCACCTTCCAGTTGGGTGGCGGAGGAGGGGAGGTGGTGGCAAGGAGATCCCAACTGCCTCCCCCGTTGGCGGCGACACCTGGCGGTGGACCAGCCAAGGCAGCGGGGCGGTGACGACGGTGTTGTTCGAGGAGCGCTGACCTTCCTTCCTCCCCATCTTCTCTGCCATCTCCTCTGCCACTTTCTCTCCCTCTGAAAAGGAAAATATTATTAAGGCAAAGCCAATGTCAAACAGCTATAGAGACGCACCCCAACTTATGTCCTGTAGACCCATAAGTAAATCAGAAGTTACATAAGCCGGAGTCAGAAGTACTACTGTGCGCATGTAAATTTACTATATTTGTTCTATATTGTACAGCAGACACTTTATAAAGAATGAAAAATTGAATGCCATGTACAGTACTGGCTATTACCTTTATTAGGAATAATGATTTAAACTGATTTAATGAATTTTAATTTTACGATACAGTTTCATATAATTAGAGATAAGGAATGAAAAATGATTTAAAAGTTGTTTCGTAATGGCAATTACCTTAAAACTAACTCATTCAAGTTTGCTGGAAGTAGCGTTTTAAATGTGGTGGATAACGAACAATTGCTAGATAAGGAAGATGCAGCAGATAAGGTTCTTGAGCAGGTTCTTGAACCTTTGCTGCTTCTAATTCCATAAGATCTCTATTAGCAAATTCTTTCCCATGTGATTCAATTAGCTCTTCTATTTTGTCTTCACCAAATTATAAATTCATGCCTCATGATTTTATCTGCCACATCTTCATAGGTCTCGTCCTTCTCGAAATCTTCGAAGCCATGAACGAACTGCAGAAATCTTTTTTCCACACTGAATGCAAATAATTCTCCCCATGTCTTCGCAATGTTAATACTGTGAGACCGAGTTTGCATGCAGTGGGTGAAGAACTTTATCCACCTTCATATTTCTTTATCATCTTCACTTTCAATCTAAGTCTATTTTAGTATGTTTAAGAACGGGTTCAGCCCTTCTAGTACCAGTTTACCTTTTTCTAGTCATGACTAGGGCACAAAATCAACTGTTAATTCCGGTTCTAATATCCTCTCCTTAGTCTGGTTCAGTAAACCACTGAGTGGAACACTGTAGTCCAAACCCTTCTTTATTTGTATACAACACCGTGGGGCCGGCCTTGGATTCACTCACTCGAGCCCTCAGCAGCCTCACGTAAACAGAACAGTCGGAAAGACAACCGACCCACCCCAACGAAACGATCACCTTTACAGTATATACCCCTACACAGTGGCGGGAAACTAACGGCGCAAAAGTACAGGGGGAGGCAACCCCTTTAGACCAATCACGACACCTATTCAGTACACAGAAACAAAGTAGAAACATCTTCAATACAAAGTAGAAATGTACAGAGGAAGGCAACCTGGACCAATCACGGGTACCGGCGGGAAGATACAGAAACAAAGTAAAAACATAAAACTTCCCTAACCAATTGCAGACACGGAACAAGCATCAATTTATTGAAACGACAAAAACCTCTTTAGGAGCCCAGACTTAGTGGCAACAGGTGGGTCACATGGGTAGAAACTTCTTAGAGCTTCTTCAGAGGTCCTGAGTTAGTGGCGACAGCTAGGTCACATGGGTCTCCAGCACCTTGCAATGTATTGTCACCATCAGTGAAGTCCAGTCTTTCACAGACGCCTGCCATTTCCCAAAGCACCCAAATCCTTGCATATTCACAGGAGCTCCCATGCGGAGACCATGTGTGAGCATCTGTTAGAACAGCTGATTAGCTTGTAGAAATGACCGCATGCAACAGCAGTAGTGCACTGCTACCAAGATTACCAAAACGCGCAACTCGGAAATTCAGCAGTGAATTGTTTACGTAAGTGAGTGTTTAGGTAAGTCACCAATTGCATAGGTTGGGGAGTGTCTGTATTGGATTTGAGGCAAACTCCTAAAATTGTACATACCATTTTGTTAATTTATTGGATTTGAAACCCATCTCCGATTAGTTGGTAACGAGATACAGAGTATACTGATTCATGTGCATTAGTTATGTAAATGAGGACATTGTGTTGGTGAAAAGACAGAAAAGAACTCATTATCATCATAATCATTTACCTGTAAACCACAAGTTCCTAGTTAATTCTACTTCATTAGCTGTATCATTAATCAAAAGATTCTGATATACCACTGAAATAACTCAAATGGAGATTTTGTTGTAAATTACAGACATTTTACGCGCCTTCTTTTAATTAATTGAGCTCATGTCTGGTTCAGTTGCAAATCTTGCATCATGCTGCGGCGCAAATGGGACCATTTTGTCAATGTTTTTGGTCTACTTCACATAAGAAAATCTAGTCACGTAACCAAAATATTCAAGAATGGGTGCCAGGCACTGATCTGTGCCCCATAAGTACTTGTCCCGCAATAAGAAGGAAATTGTGTCACTTTTAAAACAAAATGTACAAATCACTGGCATACAGTGGTGCTTCTGCTAGATTTTAATGTTCATTCATTATTGTCATGTTTCTATTGTAGGTCCCTTCTGATGGCTTGACAAAGATAGATATGCATTTGCATATTGATTTATTTTTGATAATAATTGCCCTTTGTGTTTTATCAGTGTGCTGCCAGTACAGTGACTCTGCCAGAAACCCTGCTGTTCATATCCACGCTTGATGGGAATCTGCATGCCGTCAGTAAACGGACTGGGGAGATCAAATGGACCTTAAAAGAAGGTGAAACTGTTTCTTAGGTTAAAGTAATATATTGAAAGAAACAATATGCCCTTAAGGTGTTTCCATATTTTAACTTAAATCTCTGATGTGTTGAGTGTTTCTAATTAATAACAAACTTTTCTCCACTCCCTATTACTTTATGAGACTTTGACCCCATGTTATCTCAAGGTGGGTGAAATAGCTTAATGGAAAACTGCTGGTCTTGTCGTATATACTTGCATTATTGCAAAATCGGTCTTCAGTTAATTTCTCTCGTAAATAATATTATCTGGCACAATGAGACTCTTCTGCATTGGGGTTTAGATATTTTGTTGGGCAGTATAAAGGGAACAAATGAAGAGGGATTAAGGAATAATATGATATGGATATTGCAATGGCGTTCTTTTCAGAAACAAAACTACATTTCAGATTGCACCTGATTGCTAGTACAAAACAATAGATCTTGTGAAAATCCTTCTCACTGGCAGCCGAGGTCATCCATGAGTTAATCATTTCTTAATAATAGTCACATGTGTAGGAGTGGCGAAGGATTTGTTAAGGTTTTGATATACTGAATTTATTGTTGGTTTAAAATGAACAACATTTGATGTAGAATCAATAATCTCATGATCTTTAGTTACAGAATTTACTTAACAAAACAAGAAACATGCAGGTGGACTGCCCCACTCCACAGTGAGCAAAAATTGACTCTTGTGCATTATTCATTTCATATCTCTGGGTCCTGGGTTCTACTTTATCTCCAGTTGCCTTCAAACTGAGGTTCTTAATATCTGCTGCCCTTCCCCAATGCTAGCCAGGCCACTAACCCCTACTCCTGCACCACCTCACACACCTCCCTCCCATTTGAGCTCCCATCATTCTCCACAGTACCCCTCAGGGCCCACTGCCCTCAGAGCCTGGATTTGATTCCAGTCTTAATTCCTGTCAGGTCTTTACCATCTCCGCGACCTCTCATTCTCCAATGCAGAATGGTCTCTCCTCAGCAGAGGCCTTACCTTTGTACCCCTACGCCCACAGCCCAACAATTTCCAATGCTGTCATGACGTCGAGCTCTTCTTCCATCACTTCTGCCTCCAGGCCGATTTGTCTGGCAAGGATTCATGCCTCCCAGTGATGACTCCTTCTCCCATCTCCAATTTTCCTCCTCTTCATGGACTCCCCCTGCCAGCCTTCAACCTTCTTTAGACCTTTTTGTTTCCACTGCTGGCACAACATCAACTGTCATGACTTACCACTCCCTTACCCACTCTGAATGCGTTGCAGTCTGGCAAGCTGACCTCCACTGTGCTGACATTAGCTCTCAGTCACCTCCTCATACTTACCTCTTGACCATGACCCCATAGACGAACACCAGGCCACCATATCCCAGATCATCGAATCTCATCACCTCTGACGATTATCCCTCCACACCCTCTAACCATATAGTTCCCCAACCCTATACTGCCCATTGCCATCTCCTTCCTAAAATATTCAAGCAGGACTGGCAGGCCGTTTCTATCTGCCTGCTTCTGCCTCACCAAACTAATCTGCAAATACCTCAATTCTATCTTGTTGCCCCATATCCAGTCCCTTCTAACATACATCAAAGACATCATATATGCTGCTCAACAGTTCAATAACTTTCAATTCCTGGGCATCCATCATCTTTACCATGGATGTCGAGTCCCTTTGCACATCCATTCCCCACCAGGAAGGCCCTCCGATTCTTCCTTGAAAAGAGCATCTCGTAGAGTAACACTATACTATATTCTACACTCTACTAACACTCTTTTCCACCTGACGGAACTTGTTCTCGGCCTCAAAAACCTCCCTTGTGACTCCTCTCCCATAGGCACAAGCATTTGGTGTTTGTCGAACAGTCCTTGTTCTAAATATACACTTTGCAGAACTCTATGATTTCATTCACTTTACCATTAACTTCTAACATGCCTTCAAATTCACTTGGACTTTCTCTGACACCTCTCCCCTTTCTCGATCTCTCTTTTACCGTCACTGGGGACTATCTACTATAAACCCACTGACTCCCTCAGTTATCTTAATTACTCCACCACCATCCCCTAATCTCAATTTATCGCTCTGTGTTGCATCTGCTCCCAAGATTGGGCTTACCACTCTGGGACATCTGAGATGTCCTTTTTCTCTAGTACATGTGGTTTCTCCCCATGTTATATATGGAGCTCCCGTCTATGTCTCCTCTGTATCCCACAGATCTACTCTTCCCCTCTCCAGTTAGAGCACCAATAGTTCCCCTGGTCCTTATCTTTCACGCCACCAGAGCAACATCCATCACGTCATTCTCCAATAATTCAGCCAGCATCATCGTGATCCCACCACCAGTCACGTCTTCCCATCCCTACCCCTTTGGCTTTTCATAGAGAATGCTCCCTCTGCGTCTTTGGTTTACTCATCACTTCCTACCCAACCGCCTTCTCCCCAGTACCTTCACCTGCAATCACAGGATATCTAACACATGTCCCAACACCTCCACTCTCACTACCAGCCAAGGACCTCAGCAGCCCTTTCTGGTGAGATACAGGTTCATGTGCACCTCCTCTAAAGTTATGCTGAATGTGATGGTTCCAGTGGGGTCTCCTTTACATTGTTGAGACCAAGCATTCTGCTTCAACAAAATCTCCATTCCAATCGCCAATAAAAATGAAGAGACCTGCTTCAATGACTACCACCCAGTAGCTCTAACATCAACTATTATCAAGTGCTTTGAAGAATTGGTAGTAACCCACATATGTGTCCGTCTTCCAGGCAAGCTTAACCCCTTGCAATTCGCATACAGTGAAAATAGTTTAATGGAGGATGCCATCTTTCTTGCACTACGTTCAACTCTGAATCATCTTTACAATGAGATCATCTATATCAGGATGTTATTCATTGACTAGCTCAGCCTTCAACACCATAAAACCGAATCAGATAATGTTTAAGCTATTGGACCTTGACCTTGGGGCCTCCATATGAAACTGACTTCTGGGCATCTTCACCAACAGACCCCAGTTGGCTAGAATTGGCCATAACATTTCTTTCAACCTGACCCCCAACACTGCTGCCCCTCAGTGTTTTGTGCTCAGTCCCTTGCTCTACTCCCTGTATATAGCTGCATGGCTAAGTACAACGCTATCTCAATCTTTAAGTTTGCAAATAATACCACTGTTGTTGGCTGATCAACAACAACAACAGTGAGATGAAGTACAGGAAACAGATTGAGAAACTTGTATTACAGTGTCAGCACGAGAACCCACCATGTAATGTCAGCATGATGAAAGAGTTGCCCGTTGACCTAGGGAAGCAAGGGAGTGAACACAACCATATCCTCATCGATGGAGCTGTTGTAGAGAAATCAACAGTTTCCAGTTCCTGTGCATTCATATCACCAGCAACCTAACCTGATCCCTTCACATTGATGCGATGATCAAGAAAGCAACTGCGAATTTACTTTCTTAGCAGTCTCAAACAATTCAGCATGTCCACAAAAATTCTTTCAAGCTTCTACAGATATTCTAGAGAAAGCATTCGGACAGGATGCATCTCAGCCTGATATGGCAACTTATGCTCTTGAAAGCCTAAATCTGCAGAGAGTAATGAACATGGCCCAATCCATCACAGACTCGTCACCTCCTTCCATCCAGTCCATCTTCACTGTTCATTGCGTCAGGAAGGCTGGAAATATTTACGAGAATGTCTCTTTTCTTTCTTCTATCTTCTGGAAGAAGATACATGAGCTTGAAAGCGTGGATGTCTGGACTTAAGAACAGCTTCTTATGCACTGCTATCAGATTCGTAAAACAATCAATCATCTGTTTTACACTCCCATCCCAGAGATGATGCAGCGTATTCTTACTCGTAAATCTCCCACTTTTGGTTATTCCATTGTTATTCAGAGTTTTTTTTCTCAATTACCTTGGATTGCTCTATAATCTTTCACAATTATGCTGTATTGCACTCATGCTTATATTTTTTGTTGTGTTAATCATTACTGTTTGTACACTGTTTATTCTGTGAACTTTATGTGAACAAGGAATTTTATTGCACTGCGTATATCTGAATATGAATATTTGGATTCTAAGAATCCTAAAACTTTCACATGTGTTTCTATGTGGTCATGTTGGCAAACATAAAATGTTTGGCAAGAGAGTGCATATCTTACCACATCTCCAGTGCCAATTAACCATGGGTGGCACGGTTAATCAGTGATAGAGTTGCTGCTTATCGTGCCAGAGACCCTGGTCTGATCCTGACTACGGGTGCTGTCTGTATGGAGTTTGTATGTTCTCCCCGTGATCTGCGTGCACTTTCCCTCCGAGCTCCGGTTTCCTCCCTCACTCCAATGACATACAGGTTAATGGGTTAATTGGCTTGGTTAAATTGTAAATCAACCCTAGCATGAAGGATAGTGTTACTGTTCGGGGATTGCTGGTTGGTGAGGACTCAGTGGACCGAAGGGCCCGTTTCCTCACTGTATCTAAACTAAAGTAAATTATACTAAGCTGACAAAATTATTCTCAATATGCTTGGATAGATAGAATATAGCTCTATGTTCTTTTCAAATCTAAACTTCCTGCTATGGAATACGAAAAATAATCCTGAGTTTGTGTTTAGCATTGTTACAGGATTGATATTTAATACTGCTATCGGCTCCATGTTTAACAATGTTATAGAATCTGATTAACACTGCTCTTGTCTCAAATAACACTGAATCTCATTTATAATTTCTATTTCAGATCCAATCATTCAAGTTCCTGTCTACCTGGCCGAGTAAGTTACTGTTAAAATTTAATACTTGCTCTCTAAATATCAGATTTTATGGACAAATTTAAGGTTTAGTGGCTCACTCAATTCACGTGGATAATCAAAAGTGGTAGACTGAACCATGTAGTGTACTATGCCTTCATAAAAATGCTCATTTGCGAAAAATGGACCAATTAGGTAATTAAAATATACATCAGCCATCCTTGAAACTGTGACGGCATTCTGTTCCTTCTTCATTACTAGCCTTCCCATCCGTCAATTTAGGTAATACTCTTAAAGCCAACATTCATTCCTCAACATATCTTTTCCTGTCCCAGTATTTCTTCAAGAGTTTTCTGTTAAGCCTGCAATTTCACCTTCGGCTGTCTGATTAGACTTGGCCTAATATCTGTTTTGTTCTTGGTGCCCCACTGTGGAGTGAGACAATTGTGGACTATATTGCATGCTGGCATCTTTTAGAGATAAGCATCTAGCTAAAATTAGCCCCTCTCTGCCGGTTTACACTGGTTTTAGTAGCTCACTCATAAATATGAGATTGTTTCTGGTTGATATTTAGACTTCCTCTAATTTGCGGCTAAAGATAACTTCTAAGCATCGCTTAGTATTCATTTTGCCATTACTTTCTGTCCCCTGTACTATGATATTAATTTCCAGTTAAATTACCTTCTATTTGCAGGATCAGAATTACTCCCAGCAACCGTTTCCATTTGTGCTCATCAAATGCAGTGGTAGTGTTATTTTAAAAAGTTACCTAATCTTGACAAGTCATCTGTGTTTGCAAACGTGGTTCTCATAAAAAGCACTGAGCATCAGAGATTTTTTTTCTGGTTTATGTACCATTTACCCAGAGGGTGGTGGAGGCAGGTTCTCTTGATGCTTTCAAGAGAGAGCTAGATAGGGCTCTTAAAAATAGTGGAGTCAGGGGATATGGGGAGAAGGCAGGAACGGGGTACTGATTGGGGATGATATAACCATATAATAACAATTACAGCACGGAAACAGGCCATCTCGGCCCTTCTAGTCCGTGCTGAACACGTATTATCCCCTAGTCCCATCTACCTGCACTCAGACCATTCCTTTCCCGTCCATTATAACTATCCAATTTATTTTTAAATGATAAAATCGAACCTGCCTCCACCACCTTCACTAGAAGCTCATTCCACACAGCTACCACTCTCTGAGTAAAGAAGTTCCCCCTCATGTTACCCCTAAACTTCTGTCCCTTAATTCTCAAGTCATGTCCTCTTGTTTGAATCTTCCCTACTCTCAGTGGGAAAAGCTTATCCACGTCAACTCTGTCTATTCCTCTCATCATTTTAAAGACCTCTATCAAGTCCCCCCTTAACCTTCTGTGCTCCAAAGAATAAAGACCTAACTTGTTCAACCTTTCTCTGTAACTTAGTTGCTGAAACCCAGGCAACATTCCAGTAAATCTCCTCTGTACTCTCTCTATTTTGTTGACATCCTTCCTATAATTAGGCAACCAAAATTGTACACCATACTACAGAATTGGCCTCACCAATGCCTTGTACAATTTTAACATTACATCCCAACTTCTATACTCAATACTCTGATTTATAAAGGCCAGCACACCAACAGCTTTATTTACCACCCTATCTACATGAGATTCCACCTTCAGGGAACTGTGCACAGTTATTCCCAGATCCCTCTGTTCAACTGCATTCTTCAATTCCCTACCATTTACCATGTACGTCCTATTTTGATTTGTCCTGCCAAGATGTAGCACCTCACACTTATCAGCATTAAACTCCATCTGCCATCTTTCAGCCCACACTTCCAACTGGCATAAATCTCCCTGTAGACTTTGAAAATCTACTTCATTATCCACAACACCACCTATCTTAGTATCATCTGCATACTTACTAATCCAATTTACCACACCATCATCCAGATCATTGATGTACATGACAAACAACAGTGGACCCAACACAGATCCCTGTGGCACCTCACTCGTCACTGGCCTCCAACCTGACAAACAGCCATCCACCATTACTCTCTGGCATCTCCTATTCAGCCACTGTTGAATCCATCTTGCTACTCCACCATTAATACCCAACAATTGAACCTTCTTAACCAACCTTCCATGAGGAACCTTGTCAAAGGCCTTACTGAAGTCCATATATACAACATCCACTGCTTTACCCTCATCAATTTCCCGAGTAACCTCTTCAAAAAATTCAAGAAGATTAGTCAAACATGACCTTCCAGGCACAAATCCATGTTGACTGTTCCTAATCCAGATGCTTATATATATTATCTCTAAGTATCCTTTCCATTAATTTGCCCACCACTGACGTCAAACTAACAGGTCTATAATTGCTAGGTTTACTCTTGGAACCCTTTTTAAACAATGGAACAACATGCGCAGTACGCCAATCTTCCGGCACTATTCCCGTTTCTAATGACATTTGAAATATTTCTGTCAATAGCCCCTGCTATTTCTACACTAACTTCTCTCAATGTCCTTGGGAATATCTTGTCCGGACCTGGAGACTTATCCACTTTTATATTTCTCAAAAGTGTCAGTACTTCCTCTTCTTTGAATCTCATAGTTTCCATAGCTACTCTACTTGTTTCCCTTACCTCACATAATTCAATATCCTTCTCCTTGGTGAATACCGAAGGAAATAAATTGTTCAATATCTCCCCCCATCTCTTTTGGCTCTGCAGATAGCTGTCCACTCTGACTCTCTAATGGACCAATTTTATCCCTCGTTATCCTTTTGCTATTAATATAGCTGTAGAAACCCTTTGGATTTACTTTCACCTTACTTGCCAAAGCAACCTCGTATCTTCTTTTAGCTTTTCTAATTTCTTTCTTAAGATTCTTTTTACATTCTTTGTACTCCTCAAGCACCTCATTTACTCCATGCTGCCTATAATTATTGTAGATCTCTCTCTTTTTCTGAACCCAGTGTCCAATTTCCCTTGAAAACAATGGTTCTTTCCAATTTTTACTATTTCCTTTCAACCGAACAGGGACATAAAGATGCTGTACTCTTAAAATTTCACCTTTAAATGTCCTCCATTTCTCTTCCACATCTTTCCCATAAAACAAAATGTCCCAATTTACTCCTTTTAAATCCTTTCGTATCTCCTCAAAGTTAGCCTTTCTCCAATCAAAAATCTCAACCCTAGGTCCAGTTCTGACCCTCTCCATAATTATATTGAAACTAATGGTATTGTGATCACTGGACCCAAACTGTTCCCCAACGCATACCTCTGCCACCTGACCCGTCTCATTTCCTAACAGGAGGTCCAGCACCGCCCCTTCTCTAGTAGGTGCCTCTATGTATTGCTGCAAAAAACTATCCTGCACACATTTTACAAGCTCCAAACCATCCAGCCCATTTACAGAATGTGTTTCCCAGTGTTCCCAATCTCCCACAATCACTACCTTGTGCTTACTACTAATATCTGCAATCTCCTTACATATTTGCTCTTCCAATTCTCGCTCCGCATTTGGCGGTCTATAATACATAAGTGTTGCTACCCCTTTCTCATTTCTCAGTTCCACCCAAATAGCCTCCCTCGACGAGCCCTCTAATCTATCCTGCCAAAGCACTGCTGTAATATCTTCCCTGATAAGCAATGCAACACCTCCACCTCTTGCCCCTCCAATTGTATCACACCTGAAGCAACAAAATCCTGGAATATTTAGTTTCCAATCACAGCCCTCCTGCAACCATGTTTCACTGATCGCCACAACATCATACTTTTAGGTGTCAATCCAGGCTCTAAGTTCATCCACCTTTCTTACAATGCTCCTAGCATTAACATATACACATTTAAGAAACCCACTCTCTCTTATTCTCTGTTTATTGTCTTTTTCTTCTTTCCCCTCTACATTTTGGGTCAGAGTGCTACCCTTCTCTGCCTCCTGCTTCACACACTGACTGCTAGCTTTCCCAATTTGAGTCCCTCCCCCCAACCGTTCTAGATTAAAGTCTCCCCAGTAGCCTTTGCAAATCTCCCCGCCAGGATATTGGTCCCCCTCGAGTTCAAGTGCAACCCATCCTTTCTGTACAGGTCGCACCTTCCCCAAAAGAGGTCCCAATGATCCAGAAACTTGAATCCATACCCACTGCACCAGTCCCTCATCCACGCATTTATCCTCCATCTCAGCCATGATCACATTGAATGGCGGTGCTGGCTCGAAGGGCCGAATGGCTTATTCCTGCACCTATTGTCTATTGTCTACCCAATTTATGAACAATTGTTTGGAATGTTACTAAAGAATGTGAACAGGTAGTTCAGTGTAGTACTGATGATATAAACATATTTAAATGACTTGCAGGTTGATTGGTCTGCTGAAGACTATTGAACAACTTATTAATGGTTCATGTATGTTATTTTTTTATGTTATTTGAAGCTAAATTAATTGGAGTTGTGTTTGTTTACCAGCTTGTGCTACTTCTCAAAGCATTTGTCCCTGTTACACAGCAGCAATTTTGAACTCGGTTTTACACAAAAACGTGTTTGTTTTTATTGTAGACCAGCATTTCTTCCAGACCCAAATGATGGAAGTCTCTATATCTTGGGAGGGACAGCTAAAGAGGGACTAATGGTACGTTTTATGATATTTTCATGAACCATGAACATATGTTTCAATCCTGAGGATGTTATTCAGCTACCTTTGGAGTTATCTCATGAGATATCTGCACAATATCCATAAGGTTATTTTAAAAAAATCCTTCAATCTCCGTAGGAAAAGTTAAATTATAATACAATTGCCTATTTAATGTACATCAACAGTACAAAAAAACTAAATCAAATAAGTCAGGCACAATTTGCCTACAGAAAATTGCCTAGACAATTTTCCTAACAGCTTTCTATAATCAATCAATCAATCAATCACTTGTCCAAGGGATTGTTAATTCTGTCCTGTTCTTGTTCTTATTGTTATTGTTTCCCATTATAGAGATTAATGTGATAAGTTTATGGTGACTTGGTTTAACCATACATTGATCTTGACATATTTTAATTTTCCATACCTTGGGCACCACTCATGCATCTTAATGTTTTGAACATTGTGGCCAGGGCCTCTGTAATTTTCTCCCTCCCATCTCTCAGCAACCATGGAAGTATTCCATCTGGACCAGGTGATTAATCAACGTGGAGCTAGCCATTTAAGTACGTCCACTTTATCAACATTAACATCCAAAATCTCAATTACATCTTTCTATGCTGAAACGCCAGCAATCTTCCTTCATGAAGGCTGCTGTAAAATATCTCAGCCATGTCCTCTATCTCTAGGATTCAATTCCTTTTTGGCCTCTGATTTCCTCCTTTTGTCATACAACTCTTTTCCTGCTCACAGATAATAGAATATCTTTGGACTGGACACACTTCTGCAGCTACTCTTTTCATGTGCTCTCTCTTTGGCTCTCATTTCATTTTCTAACTTCCCGTCTGAACCTCCTATAATCAACAAGTGTTGACAACTTACCAGGTGTCATTATACTTTGTATTCTAAAGCCTCCGAAATCATGATCATTTTCAAAACCAAATGCAACAGTTTCCTTTCCTGTTAGGCTTTGAAACCAGCTCCTCTTTAGCAGCATACCACCTGTTTATCATGTATTCGACCTAATAATTTAATTTCCTTCCATATCTTACAAATAATCTACCCTACCATGGTTTAAATGTATCAAGTGCTTAAGAAAGGATTCTGTAAAAATATCCTGTATAGATATACTGAACAAATAACACATTTCCACGGCTTGACCTCAGTCAGGTCTCCTACACAAGAGCCTTTATTGCAGCCATCTCAGCTCCACATAAACAATCATATATTGTTCTTTATTTTCTACTCTGTAACTTAACTTCAAGCCTTGCAACCAAATGTTTTCCAGTTTCAAAAGTTGCGATTTTAGAACTTCAACTTATGCCAGTCTTTCTTTTTCTATTACACAGTTGATACAAAGCACCTGAAGTTATATACTAAAGTTCTGCTTCAGTATGTTTTAACTTTGGAATAGTATGCAATATTTCCTCATTTTTGTTATATAAAATAAAGGCTCACAAGGAAATTTAATAGAAATCTAAGGGGTAATTTATTTACAGAAATGGTGGTAGGTATATGTAATGTGTGCCAGAGGAGGTAGTTGAGGCAGGTAATATCACATTGTTTCAAAAACATTTCAATAGGTACATGCTTTGGATAGGTTTAGAAGGATGTGGGCAAAACGCAGGCTTATGGGACTAGTGTAGATGGGGCATGTTGGTCGGCATGGGCTGAGGGTCCAGTTTTCATGCTGTATGACTATGACTCTGTAACTATGTGGTATAATCTCAAAGCCATAATTGGGTACTGAAAATTACTTCACACAGTGTTGTAATTCTTTGGAACTCTCAGAGAATCAGGGATGCTCAATTATTGAAGCAATAATTTTCAAGGCTGCGATCAATACATTTTTGGACATAAATGGAATTGTACAATATGACATTTGGGCATGAGAAAATGGTGTCAAGGCACAGGATCAGCCATGATAAAGCTAGCTCAATGGCTACTGGGAGTGAAGGATAGAAGAGAAGTATTCCTACGGCTAAGTGAATACACTGCAGGCCAAGGACTTTATTCCATACCATAAAGTGAGGAAAGAGCATTGAAATTCTGCAAGTTCATTTTGGACACTGGAACAAATTATTCTGTGTGGGGAGATGAACATTTACCCTGAATGTGAGCTGAGCATGACCATATACAAATTTGTAGTGTTGTAAATGTCGACATTGTGGAAAGTCCAAGACAGAAACTGATTACTTTTATAATTCTTGCTGCAAGATTAGTGTTAGGTGGAATTTGGGAGGAGAGAATGATCAACAATGAGATTGTGAGTAGGAGTAAATCACATGCATAGAACATGTTATATTTGGAAGATTTTTACAGGTGGAATGTGTATACACTACACTTGTTGATGGATACCTTTGGAAAGCAATGAAGTGGGTCGGAGAATGAAGGAAGAAGCAATTTGTAGGCCTGGAATTCGAAAGGTGTGGTAGCAACTAAACTTTGAGTGAAGAGCTACTACAGAGGATGGGAGAAGGTAGCAGTGCCTAAGGCAGTCTAATTTTAATGACTGACTAATGATGTTTATTTCCTAATCCTAATCTGTTTTTTAAACAATACATCTTGCTTAATTTCTAAGTAATGGATCAACCTAATCAATGGTTGATCTCATCTCCACATTATTATTTCCTGAAAGTCTTCTGACTGAAGACTGAAGACTGCAATGACCAGGTTCAGGAATAGCTGCTTCCCCACAGTCATCAGGCAATTAACCTTGGCTCGGACAAAACTCTGAACATTAATAGTCCATTATCTGTTATTTGCACTTTATCAGTTTATTTATCCATGTGTGTATTTACGTATATAATGGTATATGGTCACACTGATCTGTTTTGTAGTCAAGGCCTACTATGTTCTGTTGTGCTGAAGCAAAGCAAGAATTTCACTGTCCTGTCAGGGACACATGACAATAAACTCTCTTGACTTGACTTGATCTCACTGCTGATTGCCAAATACTGTTGCTTCTTATTTCAGAAACTCCCTTTCACCATCCCTGAACTGGTTCATTCCTCCCCTTGTCGGAGCTCTGATGGAATACTGTACACGGGTAAAGATTTTCTGATTATTAATCAACTCTATTCCTTTGCATTTCTTTGGTTATATGTAAGCAATGTTATATATGTTCAGACACCCTTTTGATGAAGGTTTACCAGGTTACCCATCGTCATCTCCTAATATAGAGATAGGTGGTACTGGTTTTGGCAGTGGTGCTCAGTGAACACTAAAAGTGCACAATGTGTTGGTGGTGAATTGAACCAGAAAATAAATGTGAGTACTTGGGTCAAGCATAATCTGTGTACAGAGAAATACAATTAGTATTTTTATTTGATGATATAGGACCTATTCTAATGCTGTAATGTTTACTGTTTCTCTGTCCACAAATTCTGTCTGATTTCGTGTATTTTCTGCATTTGCTGACTTTTATTAGGTTTGGAGTTTTAGGTTTGTGGTAAACTGTTATTATTGTTTATCACAAATACCATTTATCCACTAACTACGACCTGCCTTACTAACACCACTATGAGAGCACAGAACATTGAAATGGCAACAGCTAGGCACTGTATTTGGATATGCTCCAACAGTCACTTCATGCCTGGTTGGCTTTGCAAAGTCCCCTTCACAGAGCTGGGATTTGTACTTAAATTGGGAGAGCTATCTTACAGACTTGTTAATACCTACCCAATCATACTCTACAGCAACATGGCAGATGTCTCCATCACAATATGGGGCATTGAGTATAAGAGTCACAAAATTATAACACAGCATTATATGGCTTTTAGTTAGACCACTTTTGGGGAATTGTATGCATTCTGATACCCTAATACACGAATGATTGGAGGCCTGGATTACAGGGTATTTGATATAGGGATAGGTCAGCCAGACATAAATTGTTTTCTCTGGAACACCGGAGGTTGATGTGAGACTTTATAGAAGCATAAAATCATGATACACAGAGATACGGTAGACAGCCAGAACCCTTTTCCCAGGATGGAAATATTAAATACTAGAGGGCAAAGCTTTAAGGTGAGAGGGGCAAAATTTAAAGGCGTTTTGCAGGGTGTTTTCAACACTGAGAGTAGTGAATGCCTGGAATGTGCTGGTGGGGGTGATGGTGGAGGCAGATACAATAGTGGCATTTAAGGAAATTTTGGACAGGCAATATATCCAGCATTGCCATTGACCAAGCTAGACAAACTCTAAGAGACATAATGTGTAGGAAGGAACTGCAGATGCTGGTTTAAACAGAAGATAGACACAAAATGCTGGAGTAACTCAGCATGCCAGGCAGCATCTCTGGAGAGAAGGAATGGGTGATGTTTTGGGTCGAGCCACTTTCTCAGACCTCATGGTCTCGAACCGAAACATCACCCATTCCTTCTCTACAGAGATGCTGCTTGTCCTGCTGAGATACTCCAGCATTTTGTGTCTATTCAAAGAGACACAGGTGCAAACTTGGTATTTCATTCTGCCATTAGAATGAAAACATCTGAGCAGCTCCAGAAGTAGTTTAGATGATGCCCCAACCTAGTAAAGCTATAGTAAATTTTCTAATCAGCCAAAGAGATAGATCTCAGTGCTCCCACATCCAGCAGACCATATCAATGTTCTGCTTCTGGCCACATCTGATTTAGTTTAGTTTAGAGATACAGCACTGAAACAGGCCCTTTGGCCCACCGAGTCTGAAACCAACCAACGATCCCCGCACACTAACACTATCCTACACACTCTAGGGACAATTTTTCCATTTATACCAAGCCAATTAACCTACAAACCTGTACATCTTTGGAAATGTGGGAGGAAACTGAAGATCTCTGAGAAAACCCACGCAGGTCACGGGAAAACATACGAACTCTGTACAGAAAAGCACCCATAGTCAGGATTGAACCCGGGTCCCTGGCACTGTAAGGTAACAACTCTACTGCTGCGCCGCCCCGATCTTAAATAGTGATTTTGAATTGAACATCAAATAGGATGAAAACGCAAAGTGCTGAAGGAACTCAACAGGTTAGGCAGCATCTGTGGAGCGAATTGACAGACGACATTTCAGATCAAGACCCTTTCTCAGATGGACTGTGATAGGGGAGAAGAAAGCTGGAACAGGGAGGTAAGGGTGGAACAAAGCCTAGCTAATGATAGGTGGATAGTAAGTGAGAAAGGTTAGAGATGCAAATTAGACAAAAAGGTGACAAATAAGGAAAGAGTAGTGAAAAGTAAAGTTGGAGGAAGGGATAGGTGACAGAGAGAGGGGAAAGAGGGTGGATAAAGCAGAAATCAATGACTTGGGGATGGGAGATGAATGTATGTGAACACCTGACTCACCTGGAAGGCTTGATGGGGTCCCAGCATGGAGATGAGGGAAGAGGTATAAGGACAGCTACTACATCTCCTGCGGTTGCAGGGGGGGCAAGTAGCTGGAGAGAGTGGTCTGGATGGAAAGAGATGAGTAAACAAAAGAGTTGCAGAGGGAGTGGTGTCTATGGTAGTGTAAAGGGATGGGGGTAGGGAGATCTGACTGGTAGTGGGATCACATTAAAGGTGGCAGAAATATCGGGGAATGATGCATTTGATGAGGAGGTAGGTGGGGTAAAATGTGATGACCAAGGAAACTATTCTTGTTCCATCTGTGGGGATGGGGAGTGAGAGCACAACAGGTGGAAGGTCGCCAGGGTGAGAACATTAGTTGGAGGAATGTGGGAGATGGAAGTAGAGGTCATCACTGAGGGTCAAGAACCCCTTGCCAGAGAAAATTGAGGCAACAGAAGAAGAGGTCGACATCACGGTGGGCTCGGAACTCGTTGAGGTGTGGGTGCAGAGGTACAAAGTAAGAACACTGTTGACTACAAACTTTCAGCTTTCGAGAGGAAGAGATCAGGGGGATGGTGAAAACTCAACATGTTTGAGGCTGGGTTGAGACCTAGGCTCTGAGGAGGCCCTCTAGGGTCTGAGTAGGGTTTAAGGAGGTACCGATGAGGGAGAATGGGGAGAGGGTTGTGTGTGGTGGGGTTCATAAGTTATAGGAGCAGAATTAGGCTATTTGCCCATCAAGTCTGCTCTGCCATTCAAACATGGCTGATCTATCTTTCCCTCTCAACCCCATTCTCCTGCCTTCACCCTATGACCCCTGACACTCTTACTAATCAAAAATCTGTCAATCGCCGCCTTAAAAATGTCCATTTACCTGGCCTCCACAGTCATCTGTGACAATGAATTCCATAGATTCACCACACTCTGACTAAAGATATTCCTCCTCATCTCCAATCTAAAGATACGTCCTTTTATTCCTAGACTCCCCCACTGGTGGAAACATCCTCTCTACATACACTCTATCCAGGCCTTTCACTATTTGGTAAGTTTCAATGAGCCCCCCCCCCCCCCCCATCCTTCTAAACTCCAGTGGATTGGGGGAAATGGCATGGTTAGTATTGGAGGAAGAGCCATAGGACACAGCGGTGCTGGTATTAAGGGCCCAGGTTTGGAGGCAAACAAGTGAACAGGATCAGGGAGAGTGAACCAAGTGAAAGCTGTTGCCGCGTGTAGTGTTGACATTGCAAATCTGGAAGTAGCCGAGGGCACCATCAGATCCTGTGAAGTTGGTGGCCTCCATCTGTGAATGGTTGGGAAGGCAATGAGAATCAACTCAGTCAGGGAAATCTAATAGGAGGAACAGACTCTGAGAACATTTTGATCTTCAATGAGTGACAGGTCCATGAATAAATATGCCAAAGAAAAGGCTAAAACAATTACAACCACATTCAGCCAAAATATAAAATTCCTCCCACGGTTGTAGGAGCACAGCCTATTTGACCAATTCAGCCAATTTGATTTACTCCACGTGTTGTGAAGAAATGTATGAGAACACTAGATACATGAAAGATTATGGGGATGAAATAATATCATGGGATTAGTACATATTATCAGCCGTGAGTTCCTGAATTACACCCCTTCCCCCCTTCCCCCCCAACCCGCAGCCAGCTTGTTCCAGTGCAGTCACAACAGTGGCATTGTTCCAACAATTGGAATATTGCCCAGGTATGTCCTATCCACAAAAACTGGGTCAAATCCAGTCAGGTAATTACTGTTCAATCAGTCAATTATCAGCAAAGTGATGAAAGGTATAGTCCTTACGAAAGAGGTCATGCAGAACTTTTTAAATTGGGCATGGAATAAGTAAAGGTAGTGAATAGACAATAGGTGCAGGAGTAGGCCATTCAGCCCTTCAAGCCAGCACCGCCATTCGATGTGATCATGGCTGATCATCCCCAATCAGTACCCTGTTCCTGCCTTCTCCCCATATCCCCTGACTCCGCTATTTTTAAGAGCCCTATATAGCTCTCTCTTGAAAGCATCCAGAGAGAACCTGCCTCCACCACCCTCCGAGGCAGAGAATTCCAGACTCACCACTCTCTTTGAGAGTACAAGTGATCAGTAAAGAGAGAGAGAGAGAGAGAGAGAAAATTAGGGAATGAGAATATATTTGGAAATTTAGTGAATAGCTATGGAAGAAACTATAAAGTTTCTGTTCCTATAAGATAGATAGAAGGCCAGTGTGGACTAAGTGGGCCACAGAGCTTGTTCCTGTGCTGTTTAATTCCATAACTATGAACTGGCCGGCGTTTCAGAATTTTAATTCTACAATTAAAAGATGCAATTAACCACTTAACTTCTCACATCTCCCCCACTATTGAATAAGATCATATTGAACATAGAACAGTACAGCATGGGAATGGGCATGTTGAAATTGGAAACACAGGTAGATCAAGGGCTAAAGGAGTCATATGGATTGCATGCTTTCTTAGGTTGGGGTATTGAGTATAGCATCAGAAAGTCATGATGCATGTTTATAGGACTTTGATTAGGCCACATTTGGAGTATTGTGGGCAGTTCTGGTCACCTCACAGGAAGGATGGTGAGGCTGTGGAAAGGGTGCAGAGGTGATTTACCTGAATGATGCTTGAATTAAGGGGTATTAGCCACAGCGAGAGGTTGGGCAGACTTGGATTGTTTTTTCTGGAACGCCAGAGGTTGTAGGGAGACCTGATAGAAGTATATAAAATTCTGAGAGACACAGCTAAGATAGATAGTTAAAACCTTTATCTCGGGATGGAAAAATTAAATACTAGAGGACATAGCTTTAAGATGAGAGGGGCAAAGTTTAAAGGAGATGCATATGGTTGTGTGTGCCTGTAGTGATACTTGGTGCTGGTACAATAATTGCATTTAAAAGACTATTGGTTAGCACGTGGATATGCAGGGATTCTTCTTATAGAGTCCACATCACAAGATTAGAAATTGTTCAGCCAGAGCTGAACACTTCTCGGCATCTGCATATAATGCATGCGCTTTTTGTGCATGGTGGTGGATAGATTGGTGGAAACAGGGCCGAGACGTGAACTGTACTGTTCTATGTTCTATTTTTTTTCAGCAAATCATTCCCAAAAAATGACATACATTTTCATTGATTGCAAAGACTGGTCTATATGACCCATTTCTTACAAACACATAAATTTGAAGCACAAGCGGGATCAAGCCAGTTGACTTCTTATGTCTGCTGCATCAGTTAATAAGATCACGGCTGATTTTTTAGTTTAGTATAGATTCGAGATACAGCGCGGAAACAGGCCCTTCAGCCCACTTGGTCCATGCCGACCAGCGATCCCCCAATCCTACACCCACAAGGGACAATTTTTACATTTACCAATTAACCTACAAACCAGTACGTCTTTGGAGTGTGGGAGGAAACCGAAGATCTCGGAGTTAACCCACGTGAGTCACGGAGAGAACGTACAAACTCCATACAGACAGCACCCGTAGTCGGGATCGAACCCAGGTCTCTGGTGCTGCATTCGATATAAGGCAGCAACTCTACCGCTGCGCCACCGTGACTGCCCTAATCTTCTGAACTTCAACACATTTCCATCTACCCCCACTAGTCTTTCATCCCCTTGCTACTTTAAACATATTCCAAGATTCTGCTCCCACTGTTCATTGAGAGAGTTACAAAAATTCATGATATCTGAGAAAATTTCATCATATCCCTTCAGGAACTCGTATTTTTAGTCAAGCTCCGCTCGCTCTTCCAGACACCAGGGCGTGTCAAGCCATCTAATGTTTACTCATAGGACAACACCCCTCACCAACCACCTCCTGGATTACAGATATAATTAACTGACACTATACTGGTTAATTTTCTGCATTTGATATTGTGAATTTCTGTATTGGACACCATTGCAGTCTGTTATTTCACAGTTTCATGATGTGCGCAGAGAAACTTTTAAAATGAAGCAACTGCCATTTTAAAGTCACTTTGTTGTGACTGATGACTCTCTGGGTATTATTAATAAATATAACGTGTGCTTTTTTTGTACTAGGTAAGAAACAGGATCTGTGGTTCGTAGTAGATCCTGAAACTGGAGAAAAGCAGACCACACTGACCACAGATATGTCAGGGAACATATGTCCAACCACTCCTCTCCTGTACATCGGGCGAACAGGTATTCAAATATTTTGAATTATTGGGATGAAATTGTTGGGATCTTGGAATTAGTTATTCAATGATAGAGGCGACCCAATTAATTTTTTTGTGATTTATTAAAATATTGCCAAGATTGATCCTGTTTCAAATTCACTCTCGTGATGATGTCAAATTACAAGGACAGGTTAAAATATATTGGATGTCTAAATAAATGAGAAGGATCATTGAAGCAATCCGTGTTAGGGGGTGTAAAGGACAGCTGGATGGAGAGAGGGGTCTTTGGAAACATTATGGTTTAAGCCTACAATCCAACTGTTTTCTCGGGTGGTCAGAGATCTATATTACTATTTGAAGAAGATCAGGGGAATTTTGCCAGTGTCCTGGCTAATAAATGTAAATTGTGAATTAGATTTTAGTCATTTTCAGGCTGCCCTTCAGGTGTAGGGATAACTTGCTTCCATCCATTTCTAAGGTTTCTGAATTGGCTGCTGGGACCATTGTTAGTGTGCGAACTCTGTTACCTATATGATAGTTAGTGGTAGATTGGGTTGTGGCCCTTCTGCCATTTCTCCTGGGCCTCTGTATAGTTCTGACAAATACACTCAAGGTTATCATTACCAACCTGAATGTTTCTTCTCCATTTAAGTAGCCATAAATCAGAGATCACCATGATTTGTTGTGGATGTTATATTTTATCATGGAATCATTGAAAACAGCTTTATTTTATCTGTCCATCTGATAATCTCTTGCATTGTAGGAGCCTGGAATTGAGCATCAGATTTGGGAGTCTGGTGTTGAGTATGTGCATGAAACGGTCTACATATTTTATTGACTGAGTATCATCAGCACGTCAGTGCAGGGGCCTTTGGCCTGGGAGAGGATGTTGACATTGAATCACTTATCTTGTCAAGGGAGGATTTTGTTGAGACAAAATTGGTGGTATCCTAGCAGTGTTTTACGGTGTTTGCTATACATGCACACGTTTCAGAAATGTAACAGGTTTGAGGTCTTGATCTCCTCAGACTCTTCCTCGGATATGCAAATGTAGTGACAATGACAGTGAATTGCATCACTGATATTCGCTTCATTGACTCGAGATCATGGATCGATCTTTGTTTTCTAGGATCGCGTTGTAGATCTTTATTGTAAGAGGACGATGTTGTACAGGAGGGTAAGGAACCTTTGTTCTAGATATGCTTTGATGATCGAGTTGATGATAGACAATCAAGATGGCGACAGACAGAGGAGAGGAACGTGCCGTGTCCACCTCCTGCACCCTCGGAGGCACTCCGAATATTCCGAGGGTGGCTGTGGGAGACCAGGGTGGTCGTGGGAGATGACGGACGGTGTATTGGCGAGGCGACGTGTCCGGATCGAGTTGTTGGTGTAGTGGGCTGTTGGAGGCCCTGCAGCAACCTAGATCTCGATTGGATCAGGCGCTGCTCCAAGAGGCCGAGTGCGCAGATTGGACACACCTTTCAGCAGCACGGAGAGGCAGAGAACATCGATAATATCACCTGGTCAGGCCAACCACTGCAACTTCAACCCAGTGCTACCACCAGGACATAGGGGCTTTAAGGCCAAATTAAGATTACATTTTTAACAACTTTAAAGGTACAAGATGACACCAAGAACATAGCATACCTCTGTGGACTGCCTCAGTGTAATCTACTGTTCTTACACTCTTTTACTTAAATATGATTATGTCTTTGTATAGTAAGATTTTTACTGAAGTGTATGGGGAAAAAGGAATTTCACTGTACCTCGGTACATGTAACAATAAAGTATCATCGACCATTGGCAACTTAGGCTCCACATATGAGTAAATTTTGTGTTGTCTACATATTTCAGCTTATTACCTGAAGTCAGATGACCTTAGGTCTGGAGTGAAAATGTTATAGGTTGAATGGGTTTCTATTTGTCCTGTAGATTACTTTCATTCCAGCAGGAAGTTTGTTGGAGGCGAGATGGCAACATTATGGCAAAAAAGATTGGGTAATGACACGCTTTGCTTGACCATAGTCTGTGCTATGGTTGGATCTGCTGTAAACCCAATGGTTCAGAACACCAAATGCATTCCTTCATGAAACAGATGTCAGATGGAGGAAAATTCTTGCAGGCAGCCAAATTTGAAAAGAAGGATTCACTGTTCCTCTTTACTGATGGAGTCCAAGGCAAGTTCAAAGCAATGGCAGAAACAGAAATGATAACACAAGAATATCAGTGTTGAAGTTCTCAAGGAACCCACAAAAGATAGCCCTTCCATTACCTCTCAGACAACTTGATCACTCCCAACCAATAGCAACTACAGAGTGGCCACAATGACTGAGCTATGCGGACATCACTTTGGTTGACACCTGTGAAAGAACTCAGTGATGAGAATGCCCAGAAGATCCAGGAGGAAACCAACTGCAAACCCAAACTCCGTAACACCTCAAGAGAAAATAAATGGCTTGCAGATAGCTGAAAGTTGAGCTTCATCAGAAAATCCATGGCCTACGAGCGAAGGAGGTCCAGCAAACTGCTTCCTTCAACATTATCAAGGTCATCCGTGGCTCAAACACCCAAGTGCCCACATCATTGAGAGCCGAGAATGGGGGACAATGTATCAAGGGACCAAGAGGCAGTCTATGCCTGGAAAGAATACTGTGGGGCAGTCATTTTTTCAGAAGTTATAATGTGTCAATCTCTGGAAAACCACAGTATAATTCACCATTTGTGCCTAAGACGTGTATCAGTGAATATTATAATGGTGGTAAGGTATTTCAATCACTGATTAATCTAAATCAGGATGATAGTGACATCCAGTGGTAAGACTATGATCCTGTGACAAAACAGAATAGGCAGTGCATAACTATTTTGTGAGAGGTTGGATACAAATTGACTGATGTGAAACTTGGTATTATGATAGATAACCAGACTATTGATATTTTTAGTAACATATATGAAGACACAAATACCAGAGTTTATTAACTGTCTAGTTTCTGTGCAGCTTATGAACTACTAAGGGACAACTGCCCATATTTTGTTGAATTTAACTGCAGGGAGTTATAACTAGTCTTTTAATGTGTTGACAACATAGTTTATTTGAAATAATTTTAGAATTCCTATTCAATCCTAAACAGTTTAGATTTTTAATCCAACCACAATTTTATTAATTCTAAAGTGTTCACAGTTTCTCAGTTTATAATTTTATTCTGTGAAACTGTGAACACTTTTAAATGAACAAGATTGTGGTTGGATTACAAATCTCAACTGTAACATTAAATTTTTTTCAAATTAAAGTACGTAATTGTTTTTAATTTTTTTATGTTTTCCCCAACGTTCTTTGAGAGCAAATTAAGTAAAAGCGATAGCTTCACAACATGTGGCTCCGATATACTCAATAAGCTATGAGCCAACGTGGGATCTAGACACTGCCTGGATGACTGGTATAAATCTCAATCCCTGGCCCCCACTCACCTTGTAATTTAGCAATACTGCTCCTGAAATGAGGCATTCTGCAAGGTAGTCACCAGATCATACTTGGCTCACCACTTTGCAGATGCCTCTGTTAAGTTTGCAAGGGTGCTTCTGAGCTTCCAGTTTCCTGTCATCTTAATTCTCCACCTCATCCCCAAGGGTGTCTGCCTGATTTCTTACACCAATACAGCAAAACCCCAACATGGCTTGAGAAACACCACCTCAATTTCCGAATATGGAGGCTACAGCTTTAAACAATTAAAACTCCATAATTAATCCAACAATCTCAGATTATCATTTGTAAAATATACCACAAGTATTCTTTTAGTTTGTTTGCCGGGTTCAGTTTCTCAATTTGAGCATTTCTCTCTTTCCTTTGTTTCTTTTCATCTTCTCTGTTTACATTTTCTCCAAACAGATCCGCAATGATTGACATCACTAAATTATCTCGATTAGCATAATTACCGTTTGTGTCATTCGGTTCCCCTTTGTTTCCAACATGTTGGTTAAATTCCTTTTCTTCTCCCCACGTTGCACAGTGGTGTGTGGATTGCGGATCAGACAACTGCAGACCCACAAGTAGACGACCCAATGGAGACAATAGGTGCAGGAGTAGGCTATTCAGCCCTTCGAGCCAGCACCGCCATTCAATGTGATCATGGCTGATCATCCCCAATTAGTACCCCGTTCCTGCCTTCTCCCCATATCCCCTGACTCCGCTATTTTTAAGAGCCCTATCTAGCTCTCTCTTGAAAGCATCAAGAGAACCTGCCTCCACCGCCCTCTGAGGCAGAGAATTCCACAGACTCACCACGCTTTGTGAGAAAAAGTGTTTCCTCGTCTCCGTTCTAAATGGCTTACTCCTCATTCTTAAACTCTGGCCCCTGGTTCTGGACTCCCCCAATATCGGGAACATGTTTCCTGCATGATGACAGTCATTACTCGTTTCGAGTGACCGCCGATGATGATTTAGTTTCTTGATGTTCTCGGGTCAGCAGTTTGACAATTAACTTCCACATCCCCCCGTCTGCCTTTTGGTCCTTTTGAAGGTAACAGGAATCCCAAAAATTAGCACTGGCGTGCATTTGGTGAGAGTGACTGTGACGTACTTCGACGTGAAAAGGAAGTCTGACTGGGATTGGGGTGAGCCATCCAGTTACAACCAAGTGAATTGCAGCTGTTCTCCATCTGCAGGGTTGTTGAAGGCATCACACAGCTTTACATCTTTGACCGTCTCCATCAGGAACCTGAAGGCGCTGTCCAGACTGCTGTTGACACTGCTGGATTGTCCAACCGCGTCGATGATGCAGTTAAGTCACCGGCAAAACGACCGGTCGGGACGTCGACAGTAGTGATGGGAGCTGCTGGAAGATGGCCGGTCGCTCACTCTGCATGGGCGATGCATGCACACGGATGAGCTGGAGTGAAGGATTATGGTACATAACTTCCACCACGGAGACTACAACCACTTCCCTGACTTCAGTGATTAAGAAGTTGGCTCCCCGCAGCAGGATTCCCAGGCTGAAAGTGCAACAATCATTGCCCTTCAACCATACTGACAGTCAGTGGGGTCACCATCGTGACCGGCTGAAATAGGTGCAGAGGCATTGCAGCCTACACTCTTGTATAAAATATCACCTGGACATGCTACGAGTGGTTTAAAGTGTGTCCTGGTATCTGGGAGTGGTGTATCACACTGCTGATTACATTACATCCAGGATGTGAACCTGGCAACCATTAGTGATAAAGCAGTCGTGTAACTATCTCACTAGTGATGTGTGTACAGAGAAATGAAGTGAACAAGAGGATGTTGTGGTATAGCTTCATGTAACCCAGGTCTATCTGTTTAGTTTATATAGTTTATGATGACTGGGCTGTTATTAAATATAGCAGGTAGGTTGTTCTCTTATGAGAGATAGCAGTGTACATGTTCTGTAATAGAATCAATGTGTAAAAATTAAATATTTCATTTATCATTTGAAATGTAGCACCTGCTCGGGAGAGATTTGTCCTCAAATATAGAGTACAGCATTTTCACTGTGGCAGCATAGTAGCGCAGTGGTAAAGTTGCTGCTTCACACGCCATAGACCCGGCTTCGACCCTGACTACGGGTGCTCTCTGTGTGGAGTTTGTACATTCTTATGGGTTTTCTCAGGGAGCTCTTGTTTCCTCCCACATTCCAAAAATGTGCAGGTTTGTAGATAAATTGGTTTCTGTAAATTGCCCCTTGTGTGCAGGAGGTTAAAGTGGGATAACATAAAACTGGTGTACAGGTGATCGATGGTTCGGCGTGGACTCGGCAGGCCAAAGGGTCTGTTTCCACGCTGTATCTCTAAACTCTAAACATCTCTTACTGGACCAAGCCAAAGTGTATTATATTTTTAATATGTATCCACAGTTGTAATGAAGGAAACAAGGCAGCTAATTTGCCCAGAGCAAAATCCCACAGTGTTGTAATATTGACCAGATAATCTGTTTTAGTAGTTAATTGAGAGATGACTATTGACCAGAGCACTTAAATTAACTCATCAAAATTGTGCGTTTACATCCACCAGAGAGAGCAGACAGAGCTCCAGTTTAATATCATCCAAAATACAGCATTTCTAACAGCTTCACTTTATCATTACCAGCCTGGAATGTCAACATAGATTTTTGGATTTGTTTCCGGCACTGCATTGAACTCACAATCTTCTGAGTAAGAATGCAAACTTCGGAGCCATAAATGACAAGGCCAATACTCTGATAGCAGTATTAAATCTTTTGTAAAATTCCCTGCTTTATATTATATCTAAAAAATTGAAGCCATGTAGTGAATATGTTTTATTGCTTAACTTGACAGAGTATATGATCACCATGTACGATACCAAGACACGTGAAATTTTCTGGAATGCAACCTATTATGACTATTCTGCTCCTTTATACAATGAAAACATGGACTATAGTAAGTTTTACAATTTTATTATACATTTGAAAATTGACATCTTCACGTACTCCCAACTAAAATTTATTGAGTACCAAAATATGAGTTCTCGTCTGAAGTGAAATGACTTCCTCTCATTTGGTAAATTCACCAGTGGTCATCTTTTTGTTTCTCATTTTTGCAGAAATGGCTCATTTTGCATCAAATGGTGATGGTTTGGTGGTGACTATAGACAGGGCATCAGGCGATGTCCTTTGGATGCAGAATTATGGGTCTCCTGTGGTGGGAATGTTCATTTGGCAACAGGACAGCCTTCACCAGATACCACACCTCAATGTTGCCATGGAAACACTGCGGTACCTCACCTTTAACTCTCTAGATATCCGAATGATAAAGTGGAAGTACCAGTTCGTGAAAGAGCCATCCACTACAAAGACCCAATTGGTGTAAGTTGATGCTTTTCTAGATCCCAATTCAACATTCTATCTGCCTATGTACAAGGTTCTCCATAACTTCAGGACAAAATGAAAGGGGTTTTGCGCTGGACTCGGACACTTTAATGCCATAATCCACAGGATTGGTTTAAAGTATATCCTAATATCTGAGCGTGGCGATGCACCACCCATCCAAGATGAAAACCTGGCAACAGTGAGAGACAAAGTGGTTGTATGGCTGCAGCACATTAATATGGAGTGCAGAGGGAATTGAGGTGAGGCAAGAGGAGATTGTGGTATACCTTCATGTTACCCACCTCCCCACATTAATTTAAACAGCATGTGGTAGTTGTGAGCACAAAAGAATAAAAGGAATACTGTGGTTTAACCAACCTGATCTCCCTGTGGCTCAGCACTTCAACTCCCCCTCCCATTCTGAATCCGACCCTTTCTGTCCTGGGCCTCCTCCATGCCCAGAGTGAGCACCACCGGAAATTGGAGGAGCAGCACCTCATATTCCGCTTGGGCAGTCTGCACCCCAGCAGCTTGAAAATTGACCTCCAATTTCCGGTTGCCCTTGCTGTCTCCTCCCTTTTCCCAGCTCTCCGCTCAGCCCTCGGGCTCCTCCTCTTGCTCTCTTCTTCCCCACCCCCCCGACCCTGCATCAGTCTGAAGAAGGGTTTTGGCCCGAAACGTTGCCTATTTCCTTCACTCCATAGATGCTGCCCCACCTGCTGAGTTTCTCCAGCACTTTTGTTTACTTTCGATTTTCCAGCATCTGCAGTTCCTTCTTGAACACTGTGGTAAACAAGGCTACTAGAGAAATGGTACCTTTTCATTCTTGTTTTTCTCTGTTATTTCTTCTTCCCTCTGGCTCCTGATGATAATGCAATGGATTGACTACATGTCTTCTCCTGCAAAGTGCCGGAGACCCATGTTCGATTCTGACCTTGGATGCTGCTTGTGTGGAGTTTGCACATGCTCCCTGTGACCTGGTTTGCGTGGACTCTGGGCCAAATACCCTGTTTCCATGCTGTATCTCTAAACTAAACATGGACAGGTTGGTAGGAAACATAACCTGACTGAAACTGTAAACTTGAGCACTGTCAAATTTACCAGCTTACCACAAATACCATTCAAACTAATGTCACGTCTTCATTAGAGAAACTGTTGAACTCAAGTATACATTGAAACTTGAAAAAATGTATTTGGGAGTCCCATTATAAGGGCAAACCTTCATCATTCCAGGCCACAGCTTTTTGATGCGCAATAGTAGACCAACATCAACTGGCATTTATATAGTATCTTTATCAAAAGAAAATATTGAAACTGATCCAGAAAATATTGAAACTCAGTAAAATAGGAGCAAGAGTAGGCCATCTGGCCCCTCAGGCCGGCTATTCAATGTGATCATTTCCGAATTGCCACAGGCTTCAACACCTCTATGTTTCTATGTGCTGGTTCCCTTTGCCATCAATTCCCTAATCATTCAACACTTTATGTATCTTCTCTTTAAATATAGCCAATGATCTAGCCTCCTCAACTCTGGAGTGAGAATTCCAGAGATTCGGAGGGATGAATAGAAGAATTGTGGAGCCATGATTTTAAAAAAATGGGATCCAAGGAGAGATAGCTGAATGGATAGCAAATTGGCTCCATGGAAGGAAACAGAGGGTGATGGTGGAAGGTTGCTTCTCAGAATGGAGGCCTCTGACGAGTGTTGTGCCTCAGGGTTTGGTGCAGGGCCCGTTACTGTTTGTCATCTACATCAATGATGTGGATGAGAACAGACAGGGCAAGATTAGCAAGTTTGCTGATGATACAAAAGTGAGTGGTTTTGCAAATAGTGAAGATGGTTGTGAAAGTGCAGCAGGATCTGGATAGATTGGCCAGGTGGGCGGAGGAATGGTTGATAGAATTTAATTCGGAAAAGTGTGAGGTGTTGCATTTTGGGACGTCCAACAAGGGCAGGACCTACACAGTAAATGGTATGCCTCTGGGTAGTGTTGTAGAGCAGAGGGATCTAGGAATACAGGTGCATGGTTCCTTGAAGGTCGAGTCGCAGGTAGATAAGGTGATCAAAAAGGCTTTTGGCACTTTGGCCTTCATCAGTCAGAGTATTGTATATAGAAGTTGGGATGTCATGATGCAGTTGTATAGATGTTGGTGAGACTGCATTTAGAATATTGTGTTCAGTTCTGGACACCATGTTATAGGAAAGTTATAGTCAAGCTTGAAAGGGTTCAGAAAAGATTTACGAGGAAATTGCCAGGACTAAAGGGTGTGAGCTATAGGGAGAGGTTGAGGAGGCTGGGTCTCTATTCCATGGAGCACAGGAGGACGAGGGGAAATCTTATAGAGGTATACAAAATCAAGAGAGGAATCGTGGGGGCATTGGTGATCATTTTCCAATGTTCTATAGATTCTAGATCAGTTCCTGTGGATTGGAGGGTAGCTAATGTTCTACTTTTTAAGAAAGGAGGGAGAGAGAAAGCAGGGAATTATAGACCAGTTAGCTTGGCATCGGTGGTGGGGAAGATGCTGGAGTCGATTATTAAATATGTAACAGCGGCACATTTGGACAGCAGTAACTGGATCAGTCCAAGTCAGCATGGATTTACGAATCTTGACAAATCTTCTGGAATTTTTTGAGGATGTAACAAGTAAAATGGTGGATGAAGTGTATCCGGACTTTCAGAAAGCCTTTGATAAGCCACAGGAGATTGATGGGCAAAATCAGAGCACATGGTATTGGGGGTAGGGTATTGACATGGATAGAAAATTTGTTGGCAGACAGGAAACAAAGAGTAGGGATTAACGGGTCCCTTTCAGAATGCCAGGCAGTGACCTGTGGGGTGCCGCAAGGCTCGGTGCTGCGACCACAGCTATTTACAATATGCATTAATGATTTTGATGAAGGAATTAAAAGTAACATTAGCAAATTTGCAGATGACACAAAAGTGGCAGTGTGAACTGTGAAGAAAATGCTATGAGGATGCAGGGTGACTTGGACAGGTTGGGTGAGTGGGCAGATGCATGGCAGATGCAATATAATGTGGATAAATGTGAGGTTATCCACTTTAGTAGCAAGAACAGGAAGGCAGATTATTATCTAAATTGTGTCAGGTTAGGAAAAGGGGAAGTACAACGAGATCTGAGGGGTCCTTGTACATCAATCACTGAAAGTAAGCATGCAGGTACAGCAGGCAATGAAGAAAGCAAATGGCAGGTTGGCCTTCATAACGAGAGGAGTTGAGTATATGAGCAAAGAGGTCCTTCTGCATTTGTACAGAGCCCTGGTGAGACCACACCTGGAGTATTATGTGCAGTTTTGGTCTCCTAATTTGAGGAAGGACATTCTTGCTATTGAGGGAGTGCAGCGTAAGTTCACATGGTTAATTCCCGGAATGGCGGGACTGTCATATGATGAAAGAATGGAGCGACTGGGCTTGTTTTCACTGGAATTTAGAAGGATGAGAGGGAATCTTATAGAAACATATAAAATTATTAAGGGATTGGACACGCTTGATCTAGGAAACATATTCCCGATGTCGAGGACCAGAGTTAAGAATAAGGGGTAGGCCATATAGAACTGAGATGAGGAAAAACTTTTTCATACAGAGTTGTGAATTTGTAGAATTCTCTGCCTCAGAAGGAAGTGGAGGCCGATTCACTGGAAGCATTCAGAAGAGAGTTAGATAGAGCTTTTATGGCTAGCAGAATCATGGGATATGGGGAGAAGGCAGGAACGGGGTGCTGATTGTGGATGATCAGCCATGATCATATTGAATGGCGGTGCTGGCTCGAAGGGCCGAATGGCCTACTCCTGCACCTATTTTCTATGTATCTATGAATAGATCGGGTAGATGCACAGAGTCTTTTGGCCAGAGTAGGGGAATCGAGGACCAGGGGACATAGGTTCAAGGGGAAGGGGAAAAGATTTAATAGGAATCCAAGGGGTAACATTTTCATACAAAGGGTGTTAGGTGTATGGAACAAGCTGCCAGAGGGGAGGTAGTTGAGGCTGGGACTATTCCATAGTTTAAGAAACAATGAGACCTGTACATGGATAGGACAGGTTTGGAGGGATATGGACTAGTGGGACTAGTGTAGCTGGGACATTGTTGGCTGGTGTGGGCGAGTTGGGCCAAAGGGCCTGTTTCCACACTATCACTCTATGACTCTATGACCTGAAAGTTGTAGAGGGGAGAGAATGAGTTTAGGGGGGAAGAGGAATTCCAGACCTACACTAAAAGTTCTGTAATTCCAGAAATCTGGAAAGTCTGGATATATTTGGGAAGAACTATATCATTCGTATCGATCTGACTTGTTAACAAATCGCTGAGTTTGGAAAGTTATTCAGTGCACTTACCATGCATCATGCAATGACCCCTGTGAGGCTTAACAAAACAATAGTGCAGGTTTTACTTATTAATGTGCACTTATGAACTGAAGCATGGGAGGTGACACATGTCTCCACCTCAGCTATCATTCAACCATTCCAAAGAAATTCTATAGCTGATGTTGCAGTTTACTTATTTTACAACAGCCAAATTAGTCAGTGCCATTAACTGACATCATGATTTTTGTCTTTTGTCAAGAAAATAATCATGTTATATATTTCCCCAATGGCTAACTATATTGTGCATTTTCTTGTTGCAGTCCCACACTTTATGTCGGGAAGCATGCATCTGCTTTCTATGCCTCAACATCTCTCGTTCATGAAGGAGTTGCCATCGTGGTAAGTACACCTCCATAGGGGTTAGTGCACTATCATGGTGAAAGTGCCTGATCTGTGTAGGCAGTATTGTCGGGAAATGGACAGTTTCTAAAAAATTTCTAAATCCTAATAGAAGAACAGAAGATCTTAGCAGTCTGTTGATTTTCACAAGGTTTAGGGAAAGCATTGGGACAAAGTAGACACACAGTGCTGGAGTAACTCTGCAGGTCAGGCAGTATCTGTGGAGAAAAAGGATGGGAGGCAGAAAAAGAAAGTCAACCCATCCTTTTTCTCTAAAGATGCTGCCTGACCCAGTAAGTTACTCCAGCACTTTGTGTCTACGTTCGGTATATACCAGCATCTACAGTTTCTTTCTACACTTTGCGACAAAGTACTTCCCTTGTCTTTTATTTATTTTCTCGTCTTTAAAGAATGCTGTATGGGAATTTGTCTTCATCTAAAAAGGATATAGAACTTCCTGCTTTTTCCACAGCCTCGTGGAATCCCCATTGTACACATCGATGGTCCCACAACTGAGGATGTCACTGTGCGGGAGCAAAGTGCTTGCGAAAGAACACCGAGCACTCGAGTCAAATATCCCCAGGGGAGTATCCTTGCATCCAGTAACTTCAAGAGCCAATGGTTGTTCATAGGTGCGTAAATAACCTCCCTGTTACGGTAATAACGCACACAATCTTGAACATCGAGTGTGTATTAGTCAAAAAAAGTAAAAGTCATATGCAGATCCACTGATCATTGTAATAATAATATACAGATCCTTGTGCAACACTAATTTCCACTCCTAATGAGTTATCATCACCTTTGGAAATACAAGGAAGGCAATGAACAAATTTGAATTAATAGACCTGAAAGCAAGCAAGTTAGAGAGGTGTTAATCTAGCATCTAGAACTTTCAATATGAAATTTCAAATAATTATTCTGCCTTAAAAATTAAGTAGCTACCATTGATCCATATTGATATATTTTATGAAAATGGTTTTTCTCTTGTCTTTGAAATATTTTATGTTAGGTTATCATTAAAATAGAAATAAATTTGATTTATTTAAAATTACTGTGACTCATTTTTAGTATCTTAATATATTTTAACAGAGTCAAAGTAATAAGGCAATTTTTTAAAACATTTTTTTAAAACTGGTTGCTTCTAGTGTGCATTTATATTTTAGATAATTTGATACGTCCCTATATGTTAGAATTGGATTATGGCCTCCTTTTGCATGTGAAATATTAATTGCATGCATGCTTAAAGTAGATTGACTTTTATATAATCATGAGCACGTTGCGGAACAGGCACAATGAATTGCTGTTGACATGCAATAACTGCAGTTGGATATAGACTGATCATGATTTAATTGATTGGTGCACCAGACGCAAGGCACTGTTCCATATGAATTCTGCCAAATGGAAGATAGTATTGGCGGGGTGGTGGCTTGAGGCTGTTTTATGCAGCTATCATTTTTAATGTTACTTGTACATACATTAATTTGGAATAAAATCAAGTATTTCTCATGGAAAGAAACAACAACTCATTTGGTCTATTTTATTTCAAGGTCATCATGAAATGCCACCAGTTGCACACACTACAATCCTGAGGACATTTCCGGATCCTGTGAAGAAGAATAATGAGGCGATCATCACTACAAAGACAAACACGAGAACTATTGATGATGTATGTTGCAAATAGCTCATTTTTTGTTTTTGGTGATTTGCACCCCCCCCACACCCACTTTTGTCTGTGTGCAGTCTGTATATAAAAATTTGAGGCACATTGGTCGATGAAAATCAGAAGAAAAACTGCAGGCACCTGAGCTATCCTATATTGATTATCTACCTTATACTGACTCTGTTTTGTTTCATAATGTTATAAACCTATACAAGGTCAATAACCTTCTTGGTAAGAATGGGAAATATGAAGCACATTTTTAAGTCAATTCCATTCCTCCTGTCGATTGATATGAAACTTTATACCTAAAGCGATAGTTATCTTTCGTGTTAACAAACAAAACTTTGAGAGACACATGAAAAGCAATTTACCCCTGACCTCCAATAGATAAAAAATGATCAAATATTATGCCTCATGGACAGGGAAAGCTATAAATCATATTTATTGAGAGATGTTTAGTTATATAGCAGTATTGTATGTTTACGTTGTAAACTAACAATTTTGAACTGTTCTTAAGTTTATGATGCCAAGTGACCAGATACAATCAAAATCATTTGATGACAGTTATCGGATGGACAGTGAAGTGAAGCAAGAGGCTGCAACAGAGACTGTGCCTGAATTGGGAAACCAAGATATTGTGACTGCAACCATACTTGCTATACTAATAGGATGTTGGGTGGTGTTTCTAGTCATGTATCCAAATGTAAGTGATGTTTCCAGTACAGTAATATCACGCCTCAGTAATGTGGTTAAAACAGCCTCCAATCTTCATTAGTCTTCTGATAATAATACAAGGTTTCATTTTTGATAACGAGTTGAATAATGATCATATGCACCAGCTTCCTACCATTAATATAATTATATGGTGGCTCTCAGCTCACTTAATATTGTGTTATTCTATTCCTTCAGCTCCCCTTCTACATTCTCTGCTGGACCCTTCTCCCACCCAGCTTCCCTCACTTAACCTGATGTTACAGTCATTCCAGCTCACCAGTGTTAGCCAACAGTTACACTAATTGCTCCACCATTCAAATCCCTCTATTAAATCTAGTGTCACAATCTCACACTCTCCTGCACTGATCGAATGAGCCTGTCCCACTTAGGCGATTTTTCAGCAGACTGCCGGTGACTGTCAAGTAGCCGGTAGTCGCATGAAAAACCCGGAACTGGAACGGTGACTGTCAGAGCGGAACACACACACGCATTGCAAAGGCAAGGTCATACAGACACACACCGTGATGAACAGGAAGGTTGGCGCTGTAATTAAGACAGCTAAAGCACAGTGTACGGTAAGTCCTTTAAAAGAGAGGGGAGAAGGAGTAGAGACAACTTTTAAGAAGCCAGAGATACACGGCTGTGAAGTTCAGCGGACATTTAACATTACCAGTCGGTTCCTTGGTTCTGAAAACTACTGATTACTTCTTTTTTCCCCCCCCAATGAGCCAATTAAATTTACCGGCTCCAACCTACGGGAACCTCCGAGAACCTTCGACCTCCTGGCAATCCACTAGGACCGCCTTGAGACCCACCTACAGCTCGAGAATTGTCGTTAATCTCCATGGCGACTTCATTTTAGTCGCCGCTTCATGTTGAAAAATTCTCGGCGACCATAATGAGGCCGCGACTAGTTCCCAAAATGTGGGAACTCCTCACGACCATGAAGGCGGCTCCCCGGCAACCACCCGCAAACATGTGGCGACTGCAAAGTCTCCTGCAGTCGCCTAAAAAGCCGCTTAAATGGGACAGGCCCATAATGCTATCCCCAGCTCTTTCAATTACAACATTGTTTCATAAACCTCCACTCATCATCAATTAATACAATGTTAAATGGACCACAACCTCCCTGTTATTAAGCTATTGATCCAGTGATACGTGCTCTCAGCCATCAACCTAACGAATATCCCCTTCACCCCTTACCCACAGTTCCACTCCAGTAACCTAATGTTCATTACATACAGTATCAGTGATAATATCGTTGTTTGAAATCCATTTAAGGGGGATATTGGTTCAGAAATCAATCTGCCTAATTGTGCTACATTGTTGGGAAAGATACCCTATCTGCTCTTTTTCTCCATCTTTTCTGTGACAGAAAATGCACTGGCAGCAGAAATTACAACAGCAACAGCTGGAACAACAACTGGAGGAGAATTTCCAGCTGCTTCAGCAGCAGCCCTCACCCTCTGGTGACCAGAACAATTTGACTTCTTCAGAATGCACGGAAATATCTCAAACTTCCCAAAAAGAAGCCCAAGGACCCAACTCCCCAGTTTGTGACAGCAGTAACCAATCATCAGAGCAACCTCCTGATAACAGTATGTACAATGGTACTCTCTGTTATGATGAAATAGTGGCTGGTTAGTATTGAGCTTATCTATGTTTTTGTTTGCAAATTTGTTCTCTTTTCCAGAAAACAAGTATCCTACATTCTACTCAGTCAAACAAGCGTTGTCTATCCTTGGGCAAAACAAAGGAGGAATTAATGACGTTGTGAGTAGGAAGGAACTGCAGATGCTGGTTTATAGTGAAGATAGACACAAAGTGTTGGAGTAACTGAAGGGTTCTGACCCGAAACATCACCCATTCTTTTTCTCCAGAGATGCTGCCTGACCCACTTAGTTACTCCAACGCTTTGTGTCAATTTGATGAATTAATGACGACCTATTACAAATGTAACTCTATCATGTTGAGATTAATGCGCAATGTGAATACCCATACCTAGTAGTAAGTGGGCTGTCTGTCAGACAGTGTGATTTTAAGAAAAATAAAAGCAAACAGTACAACTGGAATTGCCAAGTTTCTTTTTGATTGACATTGACAGACACCATAGGAAATAATTTTCTGTGGGGAAGTAACAAGATGAACAAGGTAGTAAAGAGGAACAAGTTAAATCAGAGTGAGAATTAAGTTGGAACATTATCATTAACTAATATCGAGGAGGGTCTGAACATGACACAAAGAATGAATGGGAGCAGTAAAGAGTAGAATGAAGTGAAATGTCAAACGGGGGGAAACTGGCATTGTCAGTTGGGCCATTTATTGTAACTCTTCTTAAAATTGGGCATAATGTAGGTAATCCATTTGCTGTTCATTTCTTAAACACATTTTTCAACTTACTCTGTCATTTTGAATAAAGAAAGCGAATGGTATGTTAGCTTTCATTGCAAAAGGATTTGAGTATAGGAGCAGAGAGGTTCTACTGCAGTTGTACAGGGTCTTGGTGAGACCACACCTGGAGTATTGCATACAGTTTTGGTCTCCAAATCTGAGGAAGGACATTATTGCCATAGAGGGAGTGCAGAGACGGTTCACCAGACTGATTCCTGGGATGTCAGGACTGTCTTATGAAGAAAGACTGGATAGACTTGGTTTATACTCTCTAGAATTTAGAAGATTGAGAGGGGATCTTATAGAAACTTACAAAATTCTTAAGGGGTTGGACAGGCTAGATGCAGGAAGATTGTTCCCGATGTTAGGGAAGTCCAGGACAAGGGGTCACAGCTTAAGGATAAAGGGGAAATCCTTTAAAACCGAGATGAGAAGAACTTTTTTCACGCAGAGAGTGGTGAATCTCTGGAACTCTCTGCCACAGAGGGTAGTTGAGGCCAGTTCATTGGCTATATTTAAGAGGGAGTTAGTTGTGGCCAAGGGGATCAGAGGGTATGGAGAGAAGGCAGGTACGGGATACTGAGTTGGATGATCAGCCATGATCATATTAAATGGCGGTGCAGGCTCGAAGGGCCGAATGGCCTACTCCTGCACCTAATTTCTATGTTTCTATGTTTCTATGTAAACTACAAAGTGTAATGTACCATCTCACCAAGCATGCAATATCAGTATCTCCTCGAAACGTAGTCATGGAAAATGGGAATAGACCACGTGAATGTACCAAATATCTGTGCAAAGTTTTGAACCTCCTACATCATAAAAGATACATTTGCATTGGAGGCAGTTCAAAATAAATTCACTGGGCTAATTCTTAGGATGGGAGGGTTGGCTTATCATGAGCAGCTAAAGAAATCAGATTTTAATGTGGAGTTTAGACGAATGAGTGGTGATCGTATTGAAACATAAGAGATCACGAGGAGACATGACTGGATATATGTCAACATTTTTCAACTAATGGTAGATAGAGGGAACATAGTTACAAGGTTTAAGGCAGTCCTTTAAAATGGAGGTGCATAAGAATTTCCAGCAGAGGATGGTGAATATGTGGAATTCTCTACTCTGGAGGGTTATGAAAGCTGGATCATTGAGGGCAAATTTTGAAAGATCAGGGAATGAAGGACTATGGGGACTGGCACAGAAGATAAGACAAAGTCCATTTCAGATCAGCCATATTGAATTGTGAGGGTACACAAAAATGCTGGAGAAACTCAGCGGGTGCAGCAGCATCTATGGAGCGAAGGAAATAGGTAACGTTTTCCTTCGCTCCATAGATGCTGCTGCACCCGCTGAGTATCTCCAGCATTTTTGTGTACCTTCGATTTTCCAGCATCTGCAGTTCCTTCTTGAACATATTGAATTGTGAGACGAGCTTGAAGGGCCAAATGGGCTACTCCTGCTATTTTCTTATGTTCTTTTATTATCTGAAAATGGTCTTATATTACTAACAACTAAATGTGAATTTCTTCCCATATAGACAGTGGCTTGCAAAAGTATTCATACCCCCTGAAATTTTCCACATTTTGTCACGTTACAACCACAAATGTAAATGTATTTTATTGGGATTTTATGTGATAGAGCAACACAAAGTGGCGCATAATTGTGAATGGAAGGAAAATGATACATGGTTTTCAAATTGTTTTACAAATAAAAAACTGAAAAGTGTGGCGTGCAAAAGTATTCAGCCCCCTTTACTCTGTACCCCTAAATAAAATCCAGTGCAACCAATTGCCTTCAGAAGTCACCTAATTAGTAAATAGAGTCCACTTGTGTGTAATCTAATCTCAGTATAAATACAGCTGTTCTGTGAAGGCCTCAGAGGTTTGTTAGAGAACATTAGTGAACAAACAGCATCATGAAGCCCAAGGAACACACCAGACAGGTCAGGGATAAAGTTGTGGAGAAGTTTAAAGCAGGGTTAGGTTATAAAAAAATATCCCAAGCTTTGAACATCTCACGGAGCACTGTTCAATCCATCATCCGAAAATGGAAAGAGTATAGCACAACTGCAAACCTACCAAGACATGGCCGTCCACCTAAACTGACAGGCCGGGCAAGGAGAGCATTGATCAGAGAAGCAGCCAAGAGGCCCATGGTAACTCTGGAGGAGCTGCAGAGATCCACAGCTCAGGTGGGAGAATCTGTCCACAGGACAACTATTAGTCGTGTACTCCACAAATTGGGCCTTTATGGAAGAGTGGCAAGAAGAAAGCCATTGTTGAAAAAAAGCCATAAGAAGTTCCGTTTGCAGTTTGCCACAAACCATGTGGGGGACACAGCAAACATGTGGAGGAAGGTGCTCTGGTCAGATGAGACCAAAATTGAAGTTTTTGGCCTAAACGCAAAACGCTACGTGTGGCGGAAAACTAGCACTGCACATCACCCTGAACACACCATCCCCACTGTGAAGCATGGTGGTGGCAGCATCATGCTGTGGGGATGCTTTTCTTCAGCAGGGACAGGGAAGCTGGTCAGAGTTGATGGGAAGATGGATGGCGCCAAATACAGGGCAATCTTGGAAGAAAACCTGTTAGAGTCTGCAAAAGACTTGAGACTGGGGTGGAGGTTCACCTTCCAGCAGGACAACGACCCTAAACATACAGCCAGAGCTACAATGGAATGGTTTAGATCAAAGCATATTCATGTGTTAGAATGGCCCAGTCAAAGTCCAGACCTAAATCCAATTGAGAATCTCTGGCAAGACTTGAAAATTACTGTTCACAGACGCTCTCCATCCAATCTGACTGAGCTTGAGCTATTTTGCAAAGAAGAATGGGCAAACATTTCTGTCTCTAGATGTGCAAAGCTGGTAGAGACATACCACAATAGACTTGCAGTTGTAATTGCAGCAAAAGGTGGTTCTACAAAGTATTGACTCAGGGGGGCTGAATACTTTTGCACGCCACACTTTTCAGTTTTTTATTTGTAAAACAAATTGTATCATTTTCCTTCCACCACAATTATACACCACTTTGTGTTGGTCTATCACATAAAATCCCAATAAAATACATTTACGTTTGTGGTTGTAACGTGACAAAATGTGGAAAAGTTCAAGGGGTATGAATACTTTTGCAAGCCACTGTACATAGCAAAATAATGTTGTCACACTTTACAGATTTATTTCAGCACATACCAGCTCTGCATAGGTGCAGACAAACTTGTCCTACTCCCCTTGGCTCTCCTCATAGTCCTGCAATACATTCCATTAACTATTTATCCCTTTTGAATATGCTTACACTACTGCATTTGGCAATGCATTCTAGACCCTAGCCACTGCAGCTTTAAAAATAATTCCTCATGTCAATTCTGGTATCTTTGCTTGTCACATGCAATCTAGGTCCCCTCGGTCTTGACCTCTGCTAATGCGAACACAATATTAGGGTGGCACTGTGGCATAGCGACAGAGTTGCTGCCTTACAACGCCAGAGACCTGGGTTCGATCATGATTACAGGTGCTGTCTGCACAGAGTTCGTATGTTCGCCATATAACCTCGTAGGTTTTCTCTGGGTATTCCGGTTTCCTCCCACATTCCAAAGGTGTGCAGGTCTGTGGGTTAATTGGCATCTGTAAATTGTCCCTAGTGTGTTGGATAGAATTAATGTACAGGTGATCATTGATCGGCATGGACTTGAGATGCCCAAAGGGCCTGTTTCCACACTGTAGGTCTAGACTAAATATTCCATTCATGGCCAACTCAGTGTTTCACAAAAAATCATTATCCCTTCCTTGCTCTTATACTTTATGATACTACTTAGAAAATCCAGGATCCTGTATATTTTTTATTCACTTTTCCAACCAGTTTTCATTTTTCACATTTCTTTTGTATCCCACCACAATGTCCAATTTCATTTCAATCTCTCCATTTCAATTTTGCTTTCTCCTGCTAATTGTCAGTATTTGTATCATAAATTCAAGGTTAATGAAAGGTTCCAAATTAATTCTCATTCCGATTTAATTTTGTCGTCTGTTATTTTGTTCATCTTGCTACCTCCCTATTGACAAACAGTACAAGGGATAATTTTCAGTATCAACGTGTGAGAAACTTGGCAGCAGTAGCAGTAGTAATGCATATTATTAATATTATTATTATTAGGAACAATGTGTAACAATTACTACTAGGTTTGGGCATTCATGATGTGGACACATATTGATGTGGCAGAGGAGCATTGAAATATGCTTCTCCTTAATTTCCCCTCTGATGATAGTCTGATCAAGATGTAGGTCTCTCACAAAAAAGTCCTAATACCAATGAAGATAGTGAGTTTTAAAATTGATAACCTAGATTTTTTTTTTTAAAGTGCCCCTAATTTCCACATAATTCCCAGCTAGTTTGTTTTTCCATCATGTCTCAATCTGTATCACTTTAACCAATTTCTAATTACTCAAATATAAATATTACATAAGATAATTGCTTTTTTATCAAGTTGATTAGCATTATCCTTTTAAAAGAAGTTATATTGTTACTGTGCTCCATTCCCAGACATTAATTAAATGAGGAGCCTAGATTCAAATAATGAGTTAAGAATAGGGGGAATGTTTTTGAATCTTGAGGTCTGCCAAACAAATGGCCCTGCTACTGTTCAATAAGTCAATGGAGTTCTATCTTCTCTCTGATCCAGGTGCCGCAACCAACTTAGTTACAATAGGAAAGATTTCCTTCAACCCAAAAGAAGTACTGGGTCATGGAGCCGAGGGAACATTTGTTTTTCGGTAAGACAAGGAAAGTCCTAAGTGATATGTAATCTTATTAAGAATCTGTGGAAGAATGGATCAGTGAGCATCATATCTGTTTTTGAAAATGTAACTCTTCCTGCTAGTTTCAAAGTTAGAACTCCTGGTATGTATTGGCGCTTTAAATGCTTTACTTTGCGCTGAATGTCAACTTCTTGCTTTGATACAGGGGTTCAGATACTGGGTAGAGTTTAATTTTTTCTCCACTTGAAATGAGGAAGATTCATTCCCAAGTCTGCTGCACCTCCTCGCAGATAGTTCCATAAAATGACATTGGTGGCGCGTAGGGGGAGGGAACATAGGAAGCTCGGAGGCCTTCCATTGCTTGGGCCTGTCCACCAATCAATTCAATAAAGGTCAATACTCTATATTAATTCACTACCCTTGCTTCAAACTCTATTAATACCTAGCAAAAACATGTTATCTTTTGAAGTTACAATTTAATCCCAATCTTAGTGGCATTTTTAATGGTGAATGATTCTCAAAGCTATTAACACAAATAACTATTTTCATGGAGACATAAGAGACTGTAGATGCTGGAATCTCAAGAGTCAAGGGTTTTATTGTCCTATGTACCAAACTGCAACAATGAAATTCTTACTTGCAACAGCAAAACAAGTTTGTAGATGCAGTACTCAATACTAAAAAATATATATATTTAAAGTTCAATAAATTAAAAAACCCAATATAATGCAAAACAAAACCTGAAGTCCTTAGTGCAACCAAGGCAGTTCGTAGTTTGGTGTTCAGTTGGGGTTTGTAGTGTTCAATAGCCTGATGGGTGTTGGGAAGAAGCTGTTCCTGAACCTCAACACACAGTTTTCAGACTCCTATAAGTTCTTCCCGATGGCAGGAGTGAAATGAGAGCATGGCCAGGATGGTGTGGGTCCATGATGATGCTGGCTGACTTTTTGTAGCAGCGTCTCCTATAGATCCCTTTGATGGTGGGGAAGTCACTAACCCTGATGCACTGTGGAGTGTTCACCACGTTTTGTAATCTACTACGTTCTTGAGCATTCAAGTTGACGAAGCAATCAGTCAATATGCTTTCTCTGTCACACACCTGTAGAAGCTCAAGAGAGTATTTGTCGACATGTCGAATCTCTTCAATCTTCTAAGGAAGTAGAGGCACTGATAGGCTTTCTTTATGATTGCATCAATGTGTTGGGTCCAGAACAGATCTTCAGAGATATGCACATCCCGGAACTTGAAATTGTTGACTCTCCACCACCAAGCATGAAGACATGTTTGTGAATCCTCGGCCTTCCTCTTTTAAAGTCAGCAATCAACTCCTTGGTTTTACTGATGTTGAGAGCAAGGTTGTTGTTCTGGCACCATTCAATCAGTCCATCAATCTCCTTCCAATACCTGACTCATTATCCGTAATTTACCCAATCTCCAGCTTGTTGATTAACTATTCCCTCATATCAATCTTGCAGGTGTAGACACTATCAGTAAGTGGGATCTTTTTTTTTTGCCTCACACTGACCTTGTTTCTATAGAGCTTTATTTTTTATGTACTTATTCTTATTACTTTTTTTTTTAACTGTCCAGTTTGCATTTTGTACCCAGTAAAGTAACTGATATCCTGTTCATTTTCCAGGGGCACCTTTGATGACCGTAATGTTGCTGTGAAAAGAATTCTCCCTGAGTGTTTCAATTTTGCTGACCGTGAAGTTCAGCTCCTTCGGGAATCCGATGAGCATCCCAATGTCATTCGCTATTTCTGTACTGAAAGGGACAAGCAGTTTTATTATATTGCAATCGAACTGTGTGCTGCTACACTACAAGAGGTGAATCAGTGGTTTTCTAATGATGTGGTTTGTCATCTTGCTCTCCAAAGTTATTTAGTTGAAACCTGTTTGCATTGAAGACCTTTGTATAACCTGGTCAATGTTTAGAATTCATTCATGAATACATAGAAAATAGGTGCAGGAGTAGGCCATTCGGCCCTTCGAACCTGCACCGCCATTCGATATGATCATGGCTGATCATCCAACTCAGTATCCCAACCCTGCCTTCTCTCCATACCCCCTGATCCCTTTAGCCACTAGGGCACATCTAACTCCCTCTTAAATATAACCAATGAACTGGCCTCAACTACCTTCTGTGGCAGAGAATTCCACAGATTCACCACTCTCTGTGTAAAAAATGATTTTCTCATCTCAGTCCTAAAAGACTTCCCTCTTATCCTTAAACTGTGACCCCTAGTTCTGGACTTCCCCAACATCGGGAATAATCTTCCTGCATCTAGCCTGTCCAACCCCTTAAGAATTTTGTAAGTTTCTATAAGATCCCCCCTCAATCTTCTGAATTCCAGCGTGTACAAGCCGAGTCTATCCAGTCTTTCTTCATATGAAAGTCCTGCCATCCCAGGAATCAGTCTGGTGAACCTTCTCTGTACTCCCTCTATGGCAAGAATGTCTTTCCTCAGATTAGGAGACCAAAACTGTACGCAATACTCCAGGTGTGGTCTCACCAAGACCCTGTACAACTGCAGTAGAACCTCCCTGCTCTTATACTCAAATTGTTTTGCTATGAACAATGAACAATACAATATAGTATTAATATGGGCAAATTGTGCACTTTCATGAAGCATTCAAATGTATAAATACATTTAAAATAAGGAAATTAGGCATTAAAGGGAATCATGAGTTTCTTCTTTCACAGCTAAGTAATAGCGTTATAATCAATACCATTACAACCAATGGTATAATGGGTTCAGTAGATTTTAGATTAAACCATAAAGTGAGAACCTGAATAAGTAAGGTTATTAAAAACAAGTCCCTGTATAGTAATTGTGCTTGGACATGGACATTACATTGATCATTCTTAAATAAAAAGAATTGGTAATAATTTGCAGGTTTACTAATCTCATTACAGTCACATATTAAAAATGTATTTTCCCCCTGAAAGTAACTTTTATTGGGGCAAATAAATTCTGCCAGAGCCTGCATCAGCCCCCTATATATAGTCCCACTAATGTGCCATGGTCACGTACAACATGTGCTAGCATGGAAGTACTTTAATTTTCAAGTATTGGAAGAAATAATTGAGACAAATGGACATTAGGAACAGGTTAATTTGGGTTGAAATCCAACTTGCACAAAAACCATTCTGTAACATTTCCATTTGTTGCACTATACCAAAAGGTGAGGTTAGTGGATGTGAATGTCATGTCCGTGCATTATGTGCAGTTTGTACAATGGGGCAGAGTAGGGAATTATTACTCCTTTATCTATCTTATCCAGCTTCTGGCCTGGGGGGGGGGTGCAACAAAATAGAGGGAGCTTTGTTCTGCACATAACCCCGGGAACGTTTGATCAAGTATTCTGCAGAACATGCTTCCTATATTTGTCCTGTATTTAATCATGTTATTATTTGAACTGAGTGTTTCTGGTATTCTATTCCACACCACTATTGGACCTTGACATTAAAATTATTCTTGAGGGGTTGTGATTTTTCTCATTATGTTAAATGTGAAACATCATTGACAAAACTGAAATGGGAAAACTCAACATGTATGCCGAGGAAAAGCAAAATTATCATTTCAGATCACCGACTTTTAATCAGTTCTAACTACTGAATAGTTCCAGATTTTACTGTACTATTTCAGATATCCAGCAAGTGTAATATTTTGCTCATATTTTATTTCACTTCATCTTTCAGTATGTGGAAGATTCCAAGTTTGACCATGTTAATCTGGATCCAGTCACGGCACTCTTTCAGACTATGTCTGGTCTAGCTCATCTACATTCTCTTAATATTGGTAAGTCCTTTCATCTGCTCACCAAAAAATCTAAAATTACAACAGCAAAAAAAAAGGAAGTTTGGTACATCAAGTCTAGATTGATATATCTGTTTGCAACTCACTTGGTCTACTCTCCTACTCGATTTTTTGTTGTCATCAGAGTATTTAATCGCTGTTTGCCGCTTAATACTCCTGAAGCAAGTTACAATGTAAAGTTGTTATTGCTGACAAATCTAATCTATCTTTTATTTCTGTGATTCTGGGTTCCAGTCCATCGTGATTTGAAACCACGCAACATCCTCATCTCCCTGCCAAACTCTCATGGGAATGTGAGGGCAGTGATCTCGGACTTTGGCCTCTGTAAGAAACTGTCTGCTGGGCATCACAGTTTCAGCCTGCGCTCGGGCATACCTGGTACAGAGGGCTGGATTGCACCAGAGGTATTACAAGAGGATCCCAAGGATAAGGCTGTGAGTTTGGACATAAAGTTGGACATATTATTCTCATAAGATCGACATTACATGATATAAAGAAAATCAGGGGGCTAAGCTGTATTAGTGAAAAGACAATTAAAGACAGTAAAACTTCTAACTGAGAAATTAAACCAGCAGAAGACTGGGGTAATAATTTAAATTGCAGACTGAGAGCTTAAACCATGATCTGCCAGTGACAGATCATGGGACTATAATATAACTGAGTATACTAATAATATAAAGATGGGAGGAATATTACGTTGTGAGGAGGTTGCAAACAATCTGCAAATAAATTATTTATAGAGGTTTTCTCTATCCTAAAGGACTGTCGTTGCTCAGTTATTGAGGCCAACTGATGCTAAGAATGCTAGATTTTTTGACAAGAGGAAACTAATTTTACAGGAATTGAGCAGAGAAAGTGGCTAAGAGTGAGGTCAGCATGATATTGATTGACAGAGCAGTGTCGAGTCCAGGGGCTGTATGGTTCGCTGCTGTTCCAGCTTCTGATGTTCCAGTGACATCAGGGTTTAGCTCGGGGCTGATAACTGAGTGCACAACAATTAGGCAAGACTGATTAGTTCAGAATTCAAGACAAGTCAACACAACTAATAACAAGATCCAGGACAACTAAACCCAAGTGACATCAGGATTCAAGACAAATAAATACAACGCACGGTGGCGCAGTGGTAGAGTTGCAGCCTTACGGCGTTTGTAGAGCCAGTGACGCGGGTTTGATCCCAACCACGGGTGTTGTCTGTACAGAGTTTGTATGTTCTACTGTGACGGCATGGGTTTTCTCTGAGATCTTCGGTTTCCTCCCACATTCCAAAGACGTACAGGTTTGTAGGTTAATTGGCTTGGGTTTGTATACTTGGTTTTTAGAGTAAAATGTTCATAGCATGTGTAGGATAGTGTTAATGGGGATCGTTGGCCAGTGCAGACTCGGTGGGCCGAAGGGCTGGTTTCCGCACTGTATCTCTAAACTAAACTAAAAGCAGCATTCAAGACAGGTAAGCAGGCCTGATAGGATTTGGGAGAGGTGAGCAGGTCAATTGACAGGAATGGGTTTCTTCCTGATTTAACCAATAACTGAAGCTGGACATGCTAGGCTTCTATATGATGTTTATTGGTGGAGATGGGAGAATAATAATTACCATAAAAGGAATCCAAATGTTATTAAATGTTGTTGTTCATTATATGTGCCAGAATCACTTCTAGAATAACACTGATTATTTCCCCAACAGACGTACGCAATAGACATTTTCTCAGCAGGCTGTGTCTTTTACTATGTTGTTTCCGAGGGAAAGCATCCATTTGGTGAATCGTTCAGACGGCAGAGTAATATCTCAATAGGGTGGTACACATTGGAGCATTTTGAACAAGAGACGCACGGTAAAAAATATATAATTCTTGATTATGATTGCAGCCTGGATTTTATATCCCAGCATCATTGGCACAAACTGGCTCCTTCTAACCAGACTTGATAAAACCAAACAGCTGCATATTTTTGGATCTATTAATAAGTAATTAGCTATTTCTCAATGCATAGCTTTGGGATATTGCCAACTACTTACATAGTGGACAAACAGGCAAATCTGGCCAGCAGCTTGAGTGCATTCACTAAAACTATAGTTTCAGCCTGATCCAGATAAGTTTTTAATATATTTGCATGATTGTGGCACAACTGCGGGAAAGAGCTTTTTTTTTCTTAGAATTGATCTACTGCAATTAGAAACATAGAAAATAGGTGCAGGAGTAGGCCATTCGGCCCTTCGAGCCTGCACTGCCATTCAATATGATCATGGCTGATCATCCAATTGTAGTGGAAACCTTATTAATTACATGAATATTCCTATCATGTAAATAAACTTCTGATAAAACTAATCTGAAATGGTATCTGAAGCAATATATAAGCACCAAATACTGATGTCGTTAATATCGTTCTAATTGCCACCACTAGTGTGAAGAATATAAAGGAGCAAATTTGCAGAGCAATTACAGGGAGGTGAAGGAACAATCGGATAGTAATAGTGAGGGATAGTGGAGTGAATGTTTAAAAAAACAAAACATTTGGATAGGTACATGGATAGGAAAGCTTTAGAAGGGTTTGGGCCAAATGCAGTTAGGTGAGACTATTGGAGACAGGGCATCTTGGTCTGCGTGGGCAAATGGGCTGCATGGAACCTGGCTGCAATTGACTTCCGTTAATCTAATACAGACTGAAGTAGTCATAACATACAAGAGGGGAGGGACTTCATCAATCAGTACTTTTCCAGTCTGGTGGAAAGGATATACTTTGTTTCTGCAGAATAAAGTGGATTATGCAAATCAATTGTCAGTGGATTGTCATTTAAGGATCAGTGATCCTGGTGCCGTAAATTTTAGATTCACTTTGGAAAAAAATATTGAGTAACCTAGAGTACAATGATAATTTTGATGCACTAAAAGATCTAGAAATAAATCAGAAAAGATTTATAAGGATGGTTCCAGGGTAACAGGTTGTCAAGTGAAGATAAATTATTCTACTAGAGAAAAAAGATTGAGAGGCAATTGTTGGAAATGTGAAAAGGGAATAAAGATAAACTGTTTCCATCTGAACTTCATTTTCAGTTTGCTTAAACTATTCAATGGTCCAATGGTGACTGATACCGAGCCAACAGCATCCGATTCATCCTAGGTGGTGGTGGTGATTACCTTGAAGTACCTGCTCTCTGTGTAGACAGCTCCTTATCCTTGTTCATAAACCTCTATTAAATGTCCAAGGTTTTGTATCGGTGCTCTCAATGTACAATAGCTAAAATTAATATAAAATGAAGGAGTTATATAGTGTATGAGACAAACTACTGGATGAGCTCAGTGGATCAGGCAGCATCTGTGGAGGGAAATTGACGTTTTGAGTCCAGATTCTTCCTCTGGACTGGATCCTTCCTTAGGCCAGGAGAGTTCTGACCTAAAAGGGCAGTCCATTACCCTCCACAGATGCTGCCTGGTCCACTGAGCTCCTCCATTGCTTTGTTTTTGATCCAGATTGCAGCATGTGCGATTTATTGTGTCACTAAGTTATGTAATGTATTGTAATGCAATATAATGTATTGTTTTGGCTCTTTCTTTAGAGAATATTGTGGGTAAACACCTGATTGAACAAATGATCAGTGGCAATCCACAACAACGTCCCTCCACTCAGTGTGTCTTGAAACATCCTTTCTTTTGGACTAAAGAAAAACAGCTTCAATTCTTTCAGGTAACTTCCCCTCAGGGAAAAAAGAATCCATTCAATGTGGCCTATAAAAAGGAAACGTTTTTACAGGACTGGCTGCGGACATGTTATTTTCTAAATTTCCATGATATGGTATTGCCCACCAAGATAACAGATTGAAAGACTCACAGAACAGCTCACCGTCTTTACTTTTAATGGATAGAATAATAGAGGAACATCTACAACCAGAGCCTGAACAGCAATAATTGGATAATTTGTTCTATGACTGTAGAGACAAAGGAAGGGGATGGCACTCGTACTATTGGTCAATCATGATAAATATGTTTTTAATATTCCTTTGAGACCAGGTAACAAACGTATTTATTCTAGGCACATTGGAACCTTGTGTCACAAATGAATGGCAGTAAACCATTTCCATTCAGTTATACCAATGCTCCACTTGTCTAGGATACCCGAGTTTTATATCCCGATTAAAAATTGGCATGGTAATGATGGAATTTGGAGCTACATTCTTATTTAATGGCATCTCAGATAATGCTTGGTCCTCTTTTAACTATTAAACATGCACTACTCTTTACCCAGTACTTGAAGAAAAGCAAGGGGTGATAATCTAAAAAGTCTCACGCCCAGCCCAGTACATTAATTGATTTCCAGAGTGATCTGATGTGCGTTCCTTTTTCTTGCAATTATTTTCATGAACAGAGAATCCACAATTACATGAATCTTATAGAGGATTTGGAGTAACATTGACAAATTGTTAGATCAGGTCTGCTGAATGAGAAGAGTGGAGAAATATTGATGGTCATCTAACGCTGACTCCAACCACAGTCCACCATTGTGTTAAAGTTGGGGAGGGAGTTCCAGGATGAAACACAGATACAATATTTCCAAACCAGGATGGTGCTCAACTTGGAAGGTATTTGCAGGTTGTGGTGTGACTTGCAGCCTATTTCCACTTGCAGTAGCAAGTTGGGGAAGTGCTCACAGATTAGTCCAGGCTAGATTCTGCAGTGCATTGTGAAGATAGTACTTTGCAGTCACATCCTATTGCAGACAATGAAGGTTCAGTGCGGTTGAATTGAAGCCTTGAATTATTTTGAGCCTCTTGAGAGTTATTAGTGCTGCACTCATCTGGGCTTGTGGAGAGAGTTCCATCATATTTCTCAGCTGTCCTATTTTTAGAATGAACATGTACTTGAAAGTGTCAAAGACAAGATTCAGATTCAATTTTAATTGTCACTGTCAGTGTACAGTACAGAGACAACGAAATACATTTAGCATCTCCCTTGAAGAGCGACATAGCAAACGATTTGAATAAAAAAATAATAAGTGTGGGGGGGGGGGGGGGGGGGGGGGGGGGGAACATGTACTTGAAAGTGTCACCGAAGACAAGTTAATTGTTACAGGATATCCAGCCTCTGGCCTGCTCTGTTGCTCGTTTCCCTTATCCCTAACCAGTCTGAAGAAGGGTCTTGACCCGAAGCATCACCCATTGCTTCTCTCCAGTGATGCTGCCTGTCCCGCCGAGTTACTCCAGATTGTTTGTGTCTATCATCTGTTGCCATGATGTTCATGTGGCTAGTCCAATTGAGTTTCTGATCCATGTTTGGACCATGCTTGAGGTCTGGAGCTCAAATAGCAAACCCCATACTTGGGTGTGAAAGTATCACTTAATTGCACAATTATTGATGGCTTCTATCAATTTGCTGATGGTTGGGAATAGATTGATCGGGTGAAAGACGAACAATGCTAGAAACACTCAGCTGGTAAGGCAGCACCTGTGGAAAGTTTCAGAACTGAACTGTTGTGAGTAAACTGTTTGAGCAGATTATTGTGCCTTTCATGTCCGCGGTTGTCCCAATTACTTTCCAGATTGAAATCTTGTGTAATATTAGCAAAACTCACTGGAACCAAACAGAATGAGAGGTGGTTTCAAATAAACATTTGCGATTTCAAGTTGGATTGACAGGGTAGATGCTGAGACTGCAGATTCTAAAACTAGAGGACTCTGTTACTCTCTCCAAACGTGCTTCCTGGTTTGCTGAGTATTTCCAGTACTTCACTGTTTTTATTTTATATTTCCAGGATCTAGGTTCTAGCTTTTCAATTAGTTGTAGGGTCATTTGGTGCGCATGATTTAACCGTTCCCAGGATTACACTTTAGTCCATTGGGCCATTGCTGCCCTATGGTTTTCAAACATCCCAGCCGGTGAAGTCTGATTGCATCCTCTTTCTCTGATAGTAATTTCATGGTTTCAGATTTTGAGCATAGTGCATTCAGAAAGTATTCAAACCGCTTCACTTTTTCCACATTGTGTTACGGTACAGCCTTATTTTAAAATGGATTACATTCTTTTTTTTAAAATCATCAATCTACACACAATACCCCAGAATGAAGAAGCGAAAACAGGTGTTTTGAAATTTAATCCATTGTAGAATAAGGCTGTAACATAACAAAATGTGGAAAAAGTGAAGGAATACTTTCTGAATGCACTGTAGGTCTGGTAAAATTACTTCAGCCACAGGTTGAAACATCCCTGATATGTGTGAAATAACTTTCCAGTCATTTTTGTATTAAAATGCCATTTTCAACTATTGTACTGTTAGGATGTGAGTGATCGGATAGAAAAAGAACCAGTGGAAGGGCCAACAGTTAGTAGATTGGAGACAGGCGGAAGATTGGTGGTGAGAACAAACTGGAGGATGCACATCTCTGTACCCTTACAAACAGGTGAGCTACTACAGGATTGTGAATGATTGTTTAACATGAGAAATATTCAGGTATTCATATAGAAAATACATAATTATTCTTATTTGTCCTATTCAAGACTTGAGAAAGTTTCGGACATATAAAGGAAACTCCGTGCGCGATCTTCTTCGGGCCATGAGAAATAAGGTGAGGAATAAGCTATCATTACCGATCAAAACGTTGTGCAAGGGCGGCACAATGGCACAGCGGTAGTGTTGCTGCCTTACAGGGTGCTTATCTGTACAGTGTGTATGCTCTCCCCTTCACCTGTGTGGGTTTTCGCCGTGATCTCTAGTTTCCTCCTACACTCGAAAGCCGTACAGGTGTGTAGGTTAATTGGCTTGGTGTAAATGTAAATTGTCTAGTGTGTGGAGGGTAGTGTAAGTGTGTAGGGGTCTCTGGTTGGCATGTTCTCAGTGGGCTGAAGATCCTGTTTCCATACTATATCTCTAAACTACTAAACTAAATCTATAATACAAGGGATTTGGATACGAGTTGGGGAAGGTGACCAAAGGTTGCTGGTAAAAACTAATTTAAAGTTTCAGATGGGTTGAAATGTGATGAGATGTAAGAGAATTCGGAGAGCAGTGCTTACTGTTTATGACCTGGAATGGGGATAACTGCACTGCAAAATAACTCCTCAAAAACAGAGATCATAGCAGTTGGAGCCAGCTAGGTTGGGATAATGCAAGGATCTTTGATCTCTATGTGGCAGTGTATATTTCATATTTATACCTGAGTGCTTGAAATGAAAAGTATCCCACTCCATGGCGTAGTCACAATTCACTGATAATGTAAGATTAATTTTGTAAATCTGATATAAAATGACTCCACAGAAACATCACTGCCACGAACTACCACTGGAAGTACAGGAGACACTGGGAGAGATACCGGACCAGTTTGTGCAATACTTCACGTCTAGATTTCCAAAGCTACTGCTGCATACATACCAAGCAATGGAAGTATGCAGTCACGAGAGGCTCTTTCACCTGTATTATCACCGGGAATCTGGAGACCTGAACATTGCCAAGCCAGAGAGATAGCCAGCACAAGCATGCTTGTGGGAATCTATGGAACTGAATGAAGTGCTCTTGAAGCTAAAATGCTTCACGTAGAATAGAGTAAGATGACATTTTCAGAGAACAAAGAAACCTGTTCGATGACCTCTGCTGTCATAAGCCTGCGCATAAATGGATCATCTTAACTCTACAATGGAGACACTTTATTGGTATGATTGGGCAAGATAAAAATGTGTTCATAATGTAGTCAAGGAGCTGGACCTGACACACAAGGAAGATGCAATTGTTACATAACACTACTCCAGCTCATAGCTGTGACCAAAGCTGGGGAGAACAGTTTCTTTCCTATGCAGAAGAACCAACAATGTTGTGGAATCAAGCAGGACAGGTAGGAAAGCGCTCTGCCTTATACATGTTTGTGCCATAAAAATACCACTGATGCCACAGGTGATAGTTGTAACACTGGCTACCAACGTTTACAGCATAGTATTTGTGCACACTTGCCTTAAGTGACTGGAGAGGGTTTTTTAAGAGATTATTTTCAGTTAAATACAACCTACTTAATTTTTTTTTAATGATATCAAAATCAATCATTTCTCATCACTGATGGCCTTATGCAATGCTACCATGTCCTCATCTTGTAAAGCTGTCAATAGCTCTAAATTATTTTGAAAAGGAGTCAATGGATAGTGAGCAGAAACCAAAAACAAGGCTGAGGCCTATTCTTGGAGCTGCTGCTTCTCACCATTTATGGCCCTGGATGATTTACCTAGTTCAACAGCTTTGTTGTTCACCACATAGATTTCCATCAATCAGATCAACAGAACGAAACATTTGTTTTTTTAAAACTACATGCATTGTTGACAACTCAATCATGTTGTAGAGATGAAATGATTGCTGCAAAATTTGGACTGAGCTTTCTGTGGCAAAGGCACATTGGAGACCAGAACTTGCTTAAACGACTCTTGGAATAGGCATTATGCAATGGGTTTATTATATGCTAAATGGTGTAATCTTATTTTTTAAATATTACAGTTGAAAAATCAAACTGCCAAAGGGTTGGGAGTGGGTGGAAAAGTTGATGTGAAAGATTTTTGTAAGCAGTTAAAGAGATTGAGGTTTATAAATAAACATTTCTGCTGTGCAGTATTTTATGCAAGACTTTAGGCTTCTAGTCTGAATAAATTTGTTCATTAGAATGAGGCTTTGGCTTTTTTTTTTATTGTAACATCCATCCTTAAGGCTACCTATCGTCCAACTTCAGTTAGTGTAGACATTTCATTGAACTGATACCACAGATTGTTTATCCTTGATCGCTTGTATTCATGGCTCAGAGTAGAAATCTTCCAAATGAGCAATAATTTGTTCCAAGACAAAATGAAGTGATTGATGGCAAGATAATTCACAGTAGAAACAGGAATAACCACAGTGATGTGTCCTTGCAGTCCCACAATGTCAAAATCACAAATTGCTACATGCTTTGTTTGACCCAGTGTTAAACTGAGGAAGCACGATCGTCAATCCAGTTAATTGATTTGCCAGAATTAAAATCTTAATTTAAAAGACATCTTAACCATTTACTCAGCCAGTCTCCAAATGATCTGGAGGTGGATTAAAATAAAAAAGTAGCATTACTTAGTAATAGCATATACATTTTCGAAAAATCTGTCCAATAGAACTGGTGTCACACTACTTAAGACTCCATTAACATTATCCTTTAACTTGTTTACCTGAATGGGACAGAATAAAGAGAGAGTATTTAAATTATACAATTTACTTGCCATCTGGTGTTGGGTATGGAGAAAAGTATGGCTTATTCAAGCATCTGAACTCCATAGTTGTTGCTTTCTTTGAAATTTAATGTAAATTCACAGTTTTTAATCTTTGTAAAGAAGCAGAGTGTAAAACAAGCTCTGACCATTGGACTTTTAAATTAGGAAATTGGACAATACCAGATCTTCAAAGGGTGGAGCTAATAGTTGATTTATGTACACAGCTCTGATCTGCAGCCCTAGTCTGCCTAGTCAAATCTTGGGTTTCTATAGTCCTCATCCCAATAACAATTTCTCCCAATCCAAATCACCTCATTCCCTTGATCTGAAACACACCTTTCACGTACCAAATAAATTCAAAACATTAAATTTATCATCCTTGAATGAGACCATGTCCATTCATTGTTCTCCACCAAAATAAGCAACTACTCGGCATCTATCCATCAGCTCATCTTAATACAATGCTTCATTGGGACCAGTAGTGTAAACGATACCACTCAAATGGTTCACATTACACCCACATTTCTATATGAACTACAGATTAACATTAAAGTCAGTTTAGGCAGGGCATGTACTGAAGAACAGATCTTTATTCCTGAAAATATTACATTAAAAATTGCATTAATGTTTTCCTACAAAACAGACATGTCAATGTCAATGTCTGTTCTGAAAGCTTTGCAATATTTGTCCAGCTGCATGAGTTTCCACAATAGAAGTAGGCAGAGTTCAAGAGAAAGATATTCATAATTGTGACATGCCTATTTTAATGTTAACCAAATTGAAATGAGGCACAGCATCAACTTCCTGGCTAATATGCTCAGCAAACCAGGATTTCATCTTGGGTCAAGAGGTTGGGGAGGGAGATAAGACAAAGTAACAAAGATGTAAACAGCTGCCCAGGAAGGAGTGGCACCTGGGAGTACAAAGTGCTTCAACATTTGACTTCAAACAGCTGGAGAACACCTGCACACAAAAAGGAGTGAAAGCAGCAAGTATGATACAGCTTATAATTTACATGATCTCATCGGCCTCAAGTCACTACACATAATGAGAGAAACCATGCTTTTCCCCATCAACTCTAAAGCATACCGCTTGCTCCGACAATTCAAGTGTTTTAATACAAAAGCCTCACAAAGTGTATTTACAAAATTTCACTCTCTACATCCAGAACGGGTAAAGTCCAGAAATCGTGGTCACGCTGTAGGTTTGACTTTTGCTCCCACAGCTTTTGTTGTAAGCAACTTTTCCACCATGGTGCGTGCATAACGTATGCGACTTGCCAGTTCCTTGCTGCAACCGTGCTCCTCAATCATGCTCAGTTTGAACGTGTGGAACTCCCGCTTATCATCAATGTACGTCACTGCATTCATCAGTGGGCACACGATAATCTTAGTGTGGTCCTGAAAGAGGAAATAAAAATTAAAAACTGGTCCCGCCTCCTACTGTAGAGAATCTAGGGCCAGAGCAAATTGATTTGTTTGCAAAGTCCAATGGTGTGAACTTTTGAAATATCTCATCTTGGGTCAAGATAGGCATGGGTTTTAGTACTCATGCGATATGGTTTTTGGATGGGAACATGGTGATGCACAAGGTAATTATGTGGAGGAAGGAACTGCAGATGCTGGTTTAAACCAAAGATAGACACAAAAATCTGGAGTAACTCAGTGGGACAAGCAGCATCTCTGGAGAGATGGAATGGGTGATGTTTTGTGTTGAGACCCTTCTTCAGACAAAGTCACAGGAAAGGGAAACAAGATATTGATGATGATGTAGAGATATAGAACAATTAATGAAATAGTAACAATGATAAAGGAAACAGGCCAGTGTTAGCTGTTTTTTGGTTGAAAACAAGAAGCTGGTGGGATATGGGTGGGGGAGGGATACGGACAGGTAGTTAGACACTCCAAAGTAACTTGGAAGTTAAAAGTACTACTTACCTGGAAGAAGTTGATCTGAACAGTCCCATTGCTAAGATGCAAGACAATCGCACTGCGTGTCCTAAACCAAATCCTCAGGAATGGTAGCCTTGCCAACTCATCGCCTTCCCTGGGGGTTATGTTAGCTCCCGCCTTCAGCAAATGCTCACTCATGTAGTTGCTGAAGTATTTCAGCAGAGTCGCCTGTTTGTGCAAAGACAGAAACCCATTAATGCCTTCCAGTTAATGGAAGTCCACTTCTCACTCCCAATTACTATCCATTAAGAAAAAGGATTAGATCAACTATTGTCCCCTCCAAGAATACTTCCTTTAGGATAGGGGGTGTTAAGAAATGCCATCTCAATTGTTGTCAATCATATCTGGATCTATCCTTTTCTTGCAATACCCAGACAATTTCAACAGCGATTATTACTCCGACTAATGTTTGCCCAAATTGTCCACAATTGCCAGTCTTCCAAGACAATTAGCTCGTGACAGTGGAGAACCATGCTGCTGATGGATATGCTGTATTCCTCCAGCAGGTTAAGTTTGTTGCTCCAGATACTAGCATCTGCAGTCCCATGTCTAATTAGTGAAGGGGGCTACAGGCCATGTGCCCAAATGCCAATGCTCTTATACTAGTTGGTGATAATAAGGGGCCATCATCTTAGTCCTTCAGAAGTGGATCAGGACCAGATTCTGATTGGCACAATGTTGATTCAATTGAGACAGGCGATCACCCCATTTCTTTAACCCTTTTATCTGAAGCATCAGAAAATGAGAAACCCAAGTGAAGCAATAATCACAACTTAAAAAACAATCTTCTCATTATCACCAGGTTTGCACAGTCTTCCTTGCAAACACAGGGCCCATGGAGTTTGGTCCAATACTCTGCTATGGACTAAATGTAGAACAAAATGTGGCCCTATAATCATGTATTAGTCCAGAAATTGTTGAATGTCAAGATTGTCTTGACCAAAAATGTCCAGATGCTAAATCCACTGAACAGACCATTTATCTCCACGTGTCAGACAGGAGTGTGGTTCAAAACCTCACTCAAGCTACTGCAATGCACTAGACCAAAGACTCACACACAGCATGTTGGGAAGGCTGCAATGTTTAGTAGTCCCTTTAATGCCTGGTCAATATTATGATCAAATCAGGGAACCCCAAGCTAAACACTGCAAATTTAGAAAAGTCATGTGGTACTTACTTTTTTGCTTAAGCTGGGAGGATAAGATCTAAAGTTCAGATAAGACTCAACCATGTTGCGATCGATGTATTGTAGACTCTCCCCATCATTGTACATTATTAAACGAGTAGAATCATTGAAGAGGACACCAACACTATTGTCACATAACTGATAACCTAGAGTGCAAAACCATACCAAGACATTAGTGACAGATTTTACACAAATGCAATAAACTTAATACTGCCAGAAGTTCACCATTGGTTAGAATCAAATATAGTAATAATCAATATAGCAAATCAAGGAGCAAAAGGGTGACTAAGTTGTCCTAAATGTGGTAAATTTAAACTGATCTTAACCTGGTGCATTAAGCGTCCTATTTTTCATTTTGTTCTTGGAAATAATTTCCCCCACAGTAGCTCAGCCAGAAAATAACATAGTGGAGGGATGCTTCTCCAACTGCAAATCTGAAACGTGGTGGAACCTCTTTTGAGGTATTGGATATTGTTATAACTATGTTATCAGACAACAATACATCAATTTGTTGATTTTTTGATAGTGCATGCTGTCAAAGGATACAGCAGGATATAGATCAGTTAATATGGGCAGAGAAAAGGCAGATGGTTCAATCCAGACAGGCGAGGTATTGTTTAAGAGGTCAAATGCAAGAAGAAATGTACAACAAGTGGCAGGACCCTTGGCAGCATTTGTGTGCAGAGAAATCTTAGTGCAAGTCTATAGTGTGGTAAAGGAAAACAGCATGCTTGGATTTAATCACGTAGCGTATAAAGTTAGCAAGTTATGTTGCAGCAATATAAAACTCTGGTTAGGCCACATTGAGAACAGTGTGCAGTTCTGGTTATTGGATTATAGGATTAGTGAGGATACATAATAGGTTCACCAGGATGTTGTCTGGTTTGGAGGGCATTAGTTATAAGGAGAGGTTGGACAAACTAGGATGGTTTTCTCTGGAGTGAAGGCCGATGAGATCCAGGAAGTTTCTAACAGTTTGAGAGACAGATAGGGGAGATGGTCTTCTTCCCAGCGGAGAAATGCCAAATATTTATTGGGCTGCATGGTGGTACAGCAGGACAGGCAGCATCTCTGGAGAGAAGGAATGGGTCATGTTTCAGGTCGAGATCCTTCTTCAGACCTTCTCTCCAGAAATGCTGTCTGCATTTTGTGTATCTTTGGTTTAAACGAGCATTTGCAGTTCCTTCATGCACATGTTGTAGGTCTGCTGCCTCAGTACCAGAGACTAGTGTTTAATCCTGACCTCAGGTGCTAACTGTGTGGAGTTTGTATGGAGTCCTGTGACCATTTGCACCAGTTTCCCCTATATACCAAAGACATGCAGGTTCATAGGTGAAATTACTGCTGTAAATCGCTCTGTATTTAGGCAAGTGGTAGAATATGGGTGGGGGGAATTTATAACAATATGTTGAGAATAAAGTTGGATTAGATTCATGTTGATGTTGTGCAAAGAGATGGTGGATAGTCAGCATGTACTCATTGGGCCAACTTGTTTCCATGCTGCAAGTGATGGAGGAAAATGTAGAGATGCACGAGGCAAGCAGTTTTTGTATAAACCGTGAAAGGAAACCGTTATGAAAGTAAGCATGCAGGTACAGTAGGCAGTGAAGAAAGCAGGTTGGCCTTTATAACAAGAGGAATCGAATATAGGAGCAAAGAGGTCCTTCTGCAGTTGTACAGAGCCCTAGTGAGACCACACCTGGAGTATTGTGTTCAGTTTTGGTCCCCTAATTTGAGGAAGGACATTCTTGCTATTGAGGGGGTGCAGCGTAGGTTTACAAGTTTAATTCCCGGGATGGCGGGACTGTCATATGCTGAGAGAATGGAGCAGCTGGGCTTGTACACTCTGGAGTTTAGAAGGATGAGAGGGTATCTCATTGAAACATATAAGATTGTTACGGACTTGGACACACTAGAGGTAGGAAACATGTTCCCGATGTTGGGGGAGTCCAGAATCAGGGTCACAGTTTAAGGATAAGGAGTAAGCCATTTAGAACGGAGACTAAACACTTTTTCGCACAGAGAGTGGCGAGTCTGTGGAATTCTCTGCCTCAGAGGGCGGTGGAGGCAGGTGGATGCTTTCAAGAGAGAGCATGATAGGGCTCTTAAAAATAGCAGAGTCAGGGGATATGGGGAGAAGGAAGGAACGGGGTACTGATTGGGGATGATCAGCTATGATGACATTGAATGGCAGTGCTGGCTCGCAGGGCCAAATGGCCTACTCCTATACCTATTGTCTATTGATAGGTGCCTGGACCATGCTGCCAGAGCGTGGGTAGCAGATACAATAGACACTGGAGGCATTTAGGCACTCTCGTGAACATGCATGGTATGGAGGATTTAGAGCACATGCAGACAGAAAGGGTTTAATTTGTTATGGTCAGCCCAGATATTGTGGGCTGAAGGGCCTGTTCTTGTAATACTGACAATGTTTTAAAACCGGTTTTGTTCATTCTATCCACCAGATTTAAATCCACATACCCAGAAACTCAGGTTATTGGAACAGTTAGGAAGTTACAAGATAACATTAGTTAAACCTAAAGTCAATCCAGATTTAGCCAGGATCCACATGCATTAAGTTCACGATGCAGCAGCCAAGCTAATCTGATATCTCCATGATGTTCCATGCAAGCCAAAGGTTATCCAAAGTGCTGACTGGAACTTACCCAAACCATATTTATCAGAATAATCCACCCATTTGCTGACCCAAAAGATTGGTATACACGCTGGATCTTCAGCCTCCTCTGCCAAGGGAGAGGTGAAAAAAAAATTAAACATTGCATTTGTACACTTCAGAATTATGATACCATTAATTAAATTTAGACATTAGATGTTTAGCTCACTTCCTTACTATCCTTTACCCACCGCCCAAAAATAAAAATGAGGTGAAGTGTGCTTGGTTAAACTGAACAAATGTTGGCATTTTATAGCTACAATATTTATTAATCTGGTAATATTTCAATCAAAATTGGTTGAGAAATGTCACATCCAACCCCATCCCAGCATATAGGAAAGTGGCCACCCTATTCAACCCACCAGAAACTGCTGCTGAAACAACTTGCATACCTTGTCTGATCACAGCTTTATCAGCTGGTTTTGCTGCTACTACACTGCTTAACTGTTGCAAAAGATCCGTGAGGTAGAAATCATTGCACTCGCCCACTTCCCTGCGGAAAACAGAAAAAGCAAATTGTCACGTATACCCTCGACCTTACGCAGGAGAAACATTCCACCAAAAGAAATGAGGTGACCTCATTCCTTTTGGTGGAATGTTTCTCCTGCGTACAAAGTACATCCCAATGTCAATCCCTGGGCTCATGTTGGTGCAATCATCAATAAATCTGAAAAATTCACTGTGCAGGCTACATATAGTGCTTGGCTTCACCAAGAGGAAAATAAACCGATTCATTCTACATATAAAGATTTTATGTATCAAAGACAGTATCAAAGGTTTCCACCTGACGTGTGATTAGCATCAACAGAGATCATATTTACCTGACTACTCCCTCGTCATCTTCAGACTTGCCTGGTTTGTCTCCACCGGGAGCATCTATTGGATTAAGATATCAATTGTACAAAATTGACTCCATAATGACAATATCTCAGTCAATATTGAGGGGAGCGGGGCAGTGTGATTCAGTAGGTTTGGAAATACATTGCTACCAAAGAGAACAATTCCCAAATAGCATCAGTCATACAGCGTGGAAACAAGCATTTTGGCCGAACTTTCCCACACCGACCAACATGTCCCATCTACACCAGTCCTGCCTGCCCGAGTTGGCCCATAAACTCTAAAACCCATCCTATCCATGTACCTGCTTAAACGTTTCTTAAACATTTGGAGGGAATACATTTACAATACATCCTCCTCGTCCTTTTCAGCTGGAGTCGATAATATGATTGGCACAATAAGTGGTTGGTTCACCCTTTGAAGCTGGGGTTGGGGGAGAGTTAACTATGGGTGTTGAGTGTGCATGAAGGTGGCTCACCAGCTTCAAAAGCAGAATTGGATTCTATCCCTCCGTGGTCCAATATCAAGAGCAGCATCATGTTACACTAGGTAAATAATTGGCCCCATAGCAGAAGTGCCCACGTCACGGGGCTGGAAACTGGACGTATCCCGAGCTAATTCTGCCACCACCATCAACTTCTGCGACAAGTGATGGCTCCCACTGATTGTCGCCGGAAGCTCGCGTCCTTTTCAGGACAGACGATGACAGCGAGGTCAACATTTGTAACAGGATGGACACGAAAGAAGAGGTAAATAATTCACTCTCACCACTAACAATCTCTTCACCCGCTTTCTGCAAGTCAAAGGTATAACTATAGGAATTCACAAGCTACACCCATCCTTGTGGAACAGTTCTCCTTTCAGTGTCACTTGGATTTACTTGTTCACCATCACCTCCCTCTCATTAAAAATGGAGCAAAACAGATGTATTGTGTAGAGAAATTAAGTTGAAGCCAATGTGATGCCAATACACCACGTCAGATTACTTATCGTCCTGCAGCACTGTCACCAGGTGGGGGAATGCTACAGGATTGGTACTACATGACAGTTATATTATTATTAGAGGTTGATCCGCGCACATCTTAATTTACTAGTGCCAGAGCACCAGATAGCTAGTGATCTAACTGATACCTTTGTTGAGTTCAGCAAGAGGCCTTCGCATATTGGAATCAATTCCACCAGGAGCCAGAGAGAACCTGGGAGCCATGGTCAAGCAAGTAGTGGGCAATCGGACAGGCAAGTAGCCAGTTGAAAAGAACTCATCATTCAGCAGTTCATGGATATTGGGTCGTGTGCTTGGATCTGATCGCAGCATCTTCTGAATGAGATTAGCAGCCAGAGGGTTGATGTGCTGGAAGAGGATTTTAAAAAAAGGTTTGTTACTAAATTTACAAAAGGAACACAGCACTGGTTCATCTTTGTTTATGCTCTACGCATTCCTCATCCTACTCCATGAATTCTTCCTATTCCGTTTCAAAGTAGCTACTTTAAACTGCATCATTGCTCTTGCTTCAGGTATTCCATGGTAGCAAGTTATTCATTCTAATTAGAGTCATAAGGCATTGCTGATACTTGGTCTACAAATGTCTTAAAAGATAGACGAGCACTTGATCTTTATACCTTCGAACTATGCTACATGACAAAATGTATCCAAATTCCCTACTAATTTACATGGGAACGCATTGCAACATTTATCAGGGCTTGCTATAAAAAGCCCTCACTCTACCAGGCCTACTCTCGACTTTCCAAGATGGGCTTTTCAGATATAGTTTTAGTTTTAAAACAGTCAATGAAGGCCATAACAAAGGGTCAATAAACATACAAAACTGATCTTTGTGATCACACAGTCAAAAACAGTTAGCCCCTTACCCAGAGTTTCCCTAAAACGCATAGCCCAGGTTGGGAGCCTGGTGTCAAGTGCTCACCTTAGGAATATTGTATTCATTTCTCTTTATCCGCATGTATGTCTCCTTAAGGCAGGAAGTTTCAAATGGAGGTTTCCCCACAAGTAGTGTATACCTGCAACAAGTAGGCTACATTTAAAAGCCTGCTTAACCAGGAGGGGAAACACTACCAAATAGCCATGAGAAAATGATTCAACTGTACAATACTCACATAATGCAGCCCAAAGACCAGACATCAACTTCAAAACTATGCCCTTTCTTGCCAATCACCTCTGGGGCAATGTAGTTGGGAGTTCCACATAGTGTCTTTTTGCGCTCTCCTTCATATTGCACTGTAGTAGCCAGGCCAAAGTCACCTTCAAATAATCCACAGGTCAGTGATTATGCCCAGTAATATGGTACACAGAGCCAACATGACAAAAACAAATAGACAAGTCACTGGTAACTATTATAGTCTCCTTCAGTCTGCATGGGTAGGCTCAGAGGGTGAATCTGAGCAACTGGAAGATGAGTACAATTGCCAAAGGTGTTTTCTGCATCCACACAGAGCCTACATTTGGCTAGTTCACAGCGAGATACAGACAACCATATGCATTAGCGCCAGTTCCAGAGACAAACCAATGACAGATATGCAAAAAATAGACTGGTGCTAGAGTATGCTTTGGAAGCAGCCTATTATTGTGGATTTAGTAGAATGGTGCCATGTCAAAGCCCAATGACCAACCTGTGGTCAAGTACCTGCCCAGCCATAACCCTACCCAGCAATAGTTATGATTATAAGGACTGACACTGGACCCAAATCACAGGAAGCCAGGACATGAACATGCACAGGTATGCCCCCTCATACCTTTTGCTCCCATTCCTTTCAATTATATATGGTTTACTGCTCAACTGCTGCTTAGCATGCCATTGAGTGTCATACAGCATGAAAACAGGCCTCAGCCCAACTTGCCCATCTATGCTAGTCCCATCGTCATGGTTTGACATTCTTCTAAACTTTTCCGATCTACACAGCTGTCCAGATGGCTTTTAAATGTTTGACTTCATTCACTCAAAGGCAACACATGGAGTTAGAGCTATACAGCATGGAAAGAGGCCTCATCCAGGTTGATCAAAATGCCCCATCTAAACTAGTCCAATATCCCTCTGAACTTTCCTGTCCATGTGCCAGTTGGCACGGAAGTAGAGCTGCTGCCTTACAGCATTAGAGACCAGAGTTCTATCCCGACAGCAGGTGTTGTCTGTATATTTGCCATGACTGAGGGTTTCCTCAGTTAGCTCCAGGTACAAAGACATGCAGGTTGGTAGGTTAAGGTTAGTTGGCTTCTGTAAATTGTCCCTAGTGTGTATACTAGTGTGAACAGGTGATCTTTGGTCAGCACTGACTTGGTGAGCCAAAGGGTTTGTTTCCACCCCGTATCACTAAACAACTAAATGTGCTGGCCAAACTTCTTAATTATTATTGTACCCGCCTCGAAATACCTCTGGAAAATGTGTGAAACTTTCACCGTGTGAAAGTTGCCCCTCAAGTTCTTATTAAATATTATTCCTCACCTTAAATTTATGCCCTCTTTAAACTCTGTAAATCTATAAACTCATTTATTCATCCTCATGATTTTATACAGCTACACCAGATCACCCTCCATTCCAAACACTACAAGGAAATAAAGTCCTAGCCTGCCACGGGTTTCGGCCCGAAATGTTGCCTATTTCCTTCGCTCCATAGATGCTGCTGCACCCGCTGAGTTCTCCAGCATTTTTGTCCACCTCAAACTTATTCTAACACGTGTCCAGGCAACACGCTCTTTTGCACTCTTGCTAGCTTAATTACATATTTCCTGCAAAAGGGTGACCAAAAGCAAACACAATACCCCATCCAGTTGTACAACCGCAACATAACATCCCAATTTCTATAATGAATTTATGATGTTTCCGGACGACCCAGGGAACCCTTCCAAGTGTAAAACGCCTAACCGGTAGCGACACTGGTTAAACCGCAGGACTTGAAGTGAACTGCAGCTATGCCATTTAACCCGAAAAGTCGCGTCTGTGGGAAATATGCTACATTTAAATAATTCCACAAGTACCAGATGTATAGTTTAAAACATTAACTGACGGTTTGCAGTGAAGAGATAGTATTCAGTTTGCCACAATGGGCCATCCAGCACAGGCAAGGGGCGAGTTGATGCCTTACCTATCTTTACTTCCATGTCGTCGTTGAGAAAGAGGTTGCCCAACTTGAGATCCCGATGGATAACATGGGTGTTGTGTAAATACTGGGTGCCCAGGATAGTTTGCCTCAGGTAATATCTGGCTTCGGGTTCAGTCACAGCCTTGCGCCTCTTGTGCAGCTCCAACAGAGACTGAGGACACGGAAGGAACCACATTAATAAGAGAGACACAATACATTGCTAATGTTGGAATCTTGAATAAAACAGTGTTGGAGCAACTCATCGGGTCAGCCAACTCGGGTTGGGACCTTCCTTCAAATTGAAGATAGACATAAAGTGCTGAAGTATCAACGGGTCAGGCAGGCAGAGTCTCTGGAGAAAAAGAGGCTACGTTTCCAGTCGGAACCCTTTTTCAAACTAGAATTCCTTCAGATTGATGCCTGACCTGGTAAGTTACTGCAACGTTTTGTGCTTTACATTAACAAGAGGCAGTTTAAAAAAAATAGAGGCAGACGGACAATGCTGTTATAGTAATGTGTGGAGAAGAGGGGCTGTGCACAGCGCCATGTCACTGTAACCCGGGGGACGTGGTGAAGGAGAGCCGCATCTCCCCGGCCGACAGCGGCCGGCCTTGGCCCCGCCCGCCGGGGGAGGAGCGCCGCTCTGGGGCCAACCAACCCGTTGCGAGCCGCCAAGTTTAAATATCAACTGCTCCGTTTAAAGGGAGACACGGCCGTGGGTGGGGAAGAGCTGGAAGAATAGGGCCCGGGCCCGACAGGGTAGAGAGCGGCCCGGGTAGTTTTATTGTCAAATGTCCCATATAAAACAATGAAATGCTCATTTACAGCAGCACAGTATATGCACATATAGTAATCTGTAAATAATTAATAGACGAGGAAATAAAAGTTCAGTGCAAGTAATATATATATACACACACACATACACAGTATATATACACACACACACATATACATACACATATATTATATACATACACATATATACACACACAACACACTCTCCAGAGACACACTGACCTGCTGAGTTACTCCAACATTGTGTCATATATATATACATATATATACACAAACATACACACACACACACACATGTATATATAATATATATACACATATGCACACACACACACATACGAGCGGATGATACACCACCGCAACCCAACCCCGACCAACATTCTCCTCCGACCCAACACCCTCTAGTCCTGGGAGGCGGCGAGGCCTCGCCCTGCCCCCGCCGCGTCCTCGGCCCCCTCGCACTCACCCTGCGCCGGCACAGCTCCAGCACCACGTAGACGAAGTCGTCGTCCTCGAAGAAGCCGTGGAAGCCCACCACGTGGCTGTGGCAGATGCTCTTGTGGATGGAGATCTCCATCGTCATCTTCTCCCGCTGGTGCGGCTTCAGCAGCAGCGTCTTGGACACGATCTTGCCGGCGAACACCTCGCCGGTCTCCATGTCCGTGATCTCGTAGCACCTGGCGAAGCCGCCCTTGCCCAGGAAGCGGCCACGGGTGTAGCGCTTCATGCTCTTGGGGTTGACCAGGATATCGGGGATGTCGGGCGGGCTGGGGGCAGCCGCCGACTTGGCCGCCGGCTTGACGGGCACCGTAGTCATCGTGGACGGGGGGTGTGTGTGCCTGGGGCTGGAGCCGAGAACTGGCCGCGGAGCAGAGAGGGGGTCTGGAGCGGCTGCAGACTGCACACTGGCCGTGGAGTAGAGAGTCTGGTCCGGTCCGAGCGGCTGCTGCTGCTCCAGTGCCCGTGGAGCGGAGAGTAGGTCAGGTGTGCTCCGGGCGGCTGCTGCCTGAGTGAATGACCTACACACTGTCCCGGGCCCCCGCCTCGCGGGCTCCGATTCAAATCGGCAGTTGGCGAGGCGGGCGGCGCCTCCCATTGGCTGCCCGCGTTCAAACGGACCGCCCCCTCCCCCTAGGGCCGCGCTGCACGCCGGGAGCCCGCCAGCCGGCCGTTTAAATGCACCCGGGGCGTTGCCTAGCGACCTCCGGGCGGCAGCGGCGGCGGCCAATCGCTGCAGAGTATGGTTCCAGCATGTTAATCCCTAGTTACAGAGAATGAAAGAGGCTTCATGGATGGATGGATGCATGCATGGATGGATATATGGATGAATGCATGCATGGATGGATATATGGATGGATGCATGCATGGATGGATATATGGATGGATGCATGCATGGATGGATATATGGATGGATGCATGCATGGATGGATATATGGATGGATGCATGCATGGATGGATATATGGATGGATGCATGCATGGATGGATATATGGATGGATGCATGCATGGATGGATATATGGATGGATGCATGCATGGATGGATATATGGATGGGTGCATGCATGGATGGATATATGGATGGGTGCATGCATGGATGGATATATGGATGAATGCATGCATGGATGGATATATGGATGGGTGCATGCATGGATGGATATATGGATGGGTGCATGGATGGATATATGGATGGATGCATGCAGATTCAGGGACACTTTCTTCCCAGCTTTATCTGGGAACTGAATCTTCCTTCCACAATCTTAAGGATTTAAGAGAGAGTTAGATAGAGCTCTAGGGGCTAGTGGAGTCAAGGGATATGGGGAGAAGGCAGGCACAGGTTATTGATAGGGGACGATCAGCCATGATCGAAGGGCCGAATGGCCTCCTCCTGCACTTATTTTCTATGTTTCTACAACCAGAGAGCATCTACCTCTTTGGTGACCCTCGGGCAATCCTTTAAGAAATAACTGCAGATGCTGGAAAAATCGAAGGAAGACAAAAATGTTGGAGAAACTCAGCGGGTGACGCAGCATCAATGGAGCGAAGGAATAGGAAACGTCACCTATTCCTTCACTCCATAGATGCTGCCTCACCCGCTGAGTTTCTCCAGCATTTTTGCCAACCTCAGACTATCCTTTATCGGACTTTGCTGGCTTTAATAATAATACATTTTATTTATAGGGCGCCTTTCAGGACTCTCAACGACACCTTACAGTTAAAACAAGCATGAAAAATAAACAACATATACAGCAACAATACACAATTCGGAGAGAGAGTAGCAGCAGCCAATCGTGCCAGCGTTCACTCTCACCTCCAGCAGCCTTGCACTATACACTGAATGGCTTGATTGTAATCACGTATTGTCTTTCTGCTGACTAGATAGCACGCAACAAAAGCTTTTCACTGTACGTCTATAAATAATAAACTAAACTAAAGACCTCTGTTTTCTAGTCCCCCCCCCCTACAATCTTGGTTTTCTAATTTAGAAGATTGAGAGGGTATCTTGTCTTTCTGCAGGAAGACTAGATAGCACAAGGGGTCACAGCTTACAAAAGCTTTTTTCGCAGAGAGTGGTGAATCTCTGTGAGGCCAGTTCATTGGCTATATTTAAGAGGGAGTTAGATGTGGCCCTTGTGGCTAAGGGGATCACTAAAGAACTGAGTTGGATGATCAGCCTGATCATTTTGGCTGCAGGCTCCCCCTACTCCTGCACTAATATCTATGTTTCTATGAATCAGATTGCATCATGTCCATTCCCTCCACGGATGAGACCTTATCTGCTGAGCATTTTGATGTTTTATTCAAAATTTCAACATTTGGGAATGGAGGGGGGTACGGATCATGTGCAGGAATAAATATGTTATTTAATGGCATCTTTCAGTTTGCTATTATGAGATTCTAATATTTGCCAACACTTCAGCCTCTTGCAGAATTGACCCTGGTACCGATATATATACTGGCCCCCTCAACAATATGCTCTCTTGAGGTTGATATTTTGCATAAGTGATCAAAAAAAGATATAAAATACCCGCTAAATGTTATTGCATTTGCACAAAGCTAATCCTGCTTTAACAGATATGACAAAACAAAAGGCCATCCCACCTCTAAACTTTCTTCCCTTAGAGCATTTAAGAAGGAACTGCAGATGCTAGAAAATCGAAGGTAGACAAAAGTGCTGGAGAAACTCAGCGGGTGCAGCAGCATCTATGGAGCGAAGGAAATAGGCAACGTTACGGGCAGAAACCCTTCTTCAATCTGAGAGCATTACAAGCAGGAGTAACAAACTGAAACCTCCACTGGGGGAAACTGGCAGTAAATGCAATGCTGAGTGTACAGCAGTGAATGCAAACTGTGCACCATAGCTGAGAGTTAGCATACTACCTGCAGACTTACTGTAATATCGATGGCAAGTAAGTTTAAATTTCATGTGTTGCTGCACCATTACAATAAATCATCTGTAAGCTTTCACTTGTTTTAACAAACCTGTTAAACTACAAATTACAAATACAGTTGAAAACAAGTGTAATTTCAAAAGTAGGGACAGAGAGGTGGAAAAATTCAAGGTAAAGGTATAGTGTAGTGCAATCAAGTCACATTCAAATCATGTATGTTATAAAATATATTCAAGTTATGGTACAGTTGAATATCGCCCAAAGTATGTGATTAAGCCAAAAGTGCCCTGTGAGTAGAATTCCTAATTGCAGCCTCCCAATTTTTCTCAATGCACATCAGTCACAGGAGCCCTAAAACCACCAAGTACCAGAGATCCCAGGTTCATGAAATGTGTCCCACACGATAGATCTACTCAAAAACAGTTGGATCCATGTGTAGGTGTCCATGTTAGTGGTATCACTGAGCCTCAACTTTCTCTATGCCATTGCATATTACTAACCTCTTCTAGGGAATTAAAGTTTGATTGTTTTTTGTGAGAGGAACTTTATTGTGTACAAATGGCTATGTGAGTGAAGGACATATTCTATTTGGAAATGACAGGGTGGAGGTTCAGGCCATGTTCTCTTAGCAGTGGGAATGTCTTATTTTATTTTTTCAGGCCTGACTGAATTTCCAGTCTTTCTGCAGAACATGATTTAAAGAAAGCATGGGGTAGGATGACAATTTAAGACACCAGCAGAAATAAACAAGTTAATATATTCTGATATTTTTCTACTGACTGCAATATAGATGCACAGTTGCAATTACTTACAAAATAATTGACATTTTAGTGCCCAAGTATTAGTGTTGGCTTAAAAACTTTAACAACCAAAAACTGGAAAGCTCAACTAAGTTACAATTTTCTGGCTGAGGTGGAGGTCATTTGTAAGCAAGCAGGTATCACTACATAAACCTTTCTGCTGCTTGTGCCAAGTCAAGTTACATTACCAACAGAAAATGAGCCAACAAGTGTACCATTACTTTCCATGGAGATATTTTCAATGCAACTAATTAGAGGATGCCAAAGATGTTCACATTATTCTCTGCTGCTATATTAAATAACTGTTTCCTGTCATGGTGAAGGTTTATGAAAGTAGTTTTTGTAAAGTCCACAAATGAATTTGTCAGATTTAAAGGGAGACATATCAAAAATTATTTCAACTGCTACGTTTGTGGTGTCGTCAGCAGGAACTGGGCCCTTCAAAGGCATGAAAAAAATACAAACACAAACGTAAAGAGTTTTAAAATGATTGGATTTAGTTGTAATACTCATAACATTCATAACTGTAACTAAACTGGAATTCCTGCGAAGTCTAGTAACATTCTAATTTTTTTTTGTATTTTTTGGTTTTCATGTGTAAACAGCAAAAAGTTTGAGAGTATCTGGATACGAATACCTGGGCATCATGGTGTTAGTTTGCTGTATATGAATCCAACATAAAAGCCACAACCCAATAGAAGAAATGTGCCTATTTAATCTTCCATAGTTTTCAGTTGATTTTTGGCTTGTTTTTATTCATCCCAAATGCAACACATGCAATACAAAATGCAACACATTGTCATACAGCATGGAAACTGGCCATTCAGCTCAATTAGTTCATCCGACCCAGATGCCTATCTAAGCTAGTCCCTTTTGCCAAGGTTTGACCCATATGCCTCTAAACTTTTCCCATCCATGTTGTTTAGTTGAGATACAGCGAGTCCGCACCGACCAGCGATCGCCGCACATTAACGCTACCCTACACACGCTAGGGACACGTTAAAATGATACCAAGCCAATTAACCTACAACTATGTTTTTGGAGTGTGGGAGGAAACCGACTTGTTCAAATGTCTTTCAAATGTTGTTAGTGTACCTGCCTCAACCACATCCTCCAGTGATTCCTTCCATATATGTACCATCGTGTGCGTGGAAAAGGTTGCTCTCAGGTTCCTATTAAATGTTGCCCCGCTGAGCTTAAATCAATGGCCTCTGATTCTTCATTCCCAAATTGCATTATTTGTATTAGAACTTGTATTAACTAGAAAGTCGTGTATATTGATGTTACATGCTGCATCAATTAGACAGCCAGCATCATTTTTAAATTCTTATTTAGAACACTTTAAATCTTATTTGATATAGACAAAATTACTGCCCGACAGTAGAGATTACATGTGTTATACTTGGTAAAAGTGAGTGTTAATGTAGGCATTAATAAATGTATGATATATCATTTGGATAATAACGTGAAGAAAATTTGCCTGGAAAGGCCACATGGACAGTGAATACAAAAATAAAACGACATTGCTGAACGGTGTATTATTTATAAACTTGTCTGAATGCATTTCAGTTATAGCATGTCAATTCCATGGAGGTTATGGTAGACATGTTCTGCATTAGTTGCATGTATGTACAGAGGCAACCTGCAACCCCAGTTACTCATCCGGGATCATCGTGGTTCTCAGGTGATATTTATGATCAGTCAGTCAAAAATTGTGCAAAGGTTGATAACACTTTACACAAACAGTAAAGAAAGGTCAGCGTCATTCTTTTGAGAAATAACACAACTGCTTACCTAATGGGGACAGGATTAATGCAACAAACCGAGTTAGGATACACAGGTAGCCTAATGATTTAACATCTCAGTCCCAAAATAATTTCATAAATAATTACAGCATATATCAAGCTCAATTTGTTTTTCTGGCACTGAGCAGAGCCAATAAAAATATTAAATTATGAAGTGAAGATCGCACACCATCGTCTTAAGTGTAGCTGTGGAGGAGCAGCTGGTCTTCACTGGGCCTAAAGAAACAGAACCATTTACGACACCAAGGTTTCCCTTTGCCAGAGTCACTTCATGACCTGGGAGTGCCCAGGCAGTGTTCAAACTTTGTCCAGCTATTCAATTCCAGGTCCCCAGTAAAGTAGATACTGCAACAAGAAAAAAGAGAATGGTAGATGAGAGAGTAGGCGTTAAAGAGTTTAAACTCTTAAGCATGGAGTGGCAGACACTCGGGGGCAGAATTAGAATTACCCAAAGCCTTCAGCCCATCATGAGAAGGTAACTGTATATACATTATCCTTTTTAAACAAGATTGTCGTAGTATGGATTTAATGCAAATTAACAGCTGATGCTTAATAATGACATAGAAAACATTTGGGTTATACCTTTGCACAAGATCCTATGGCAAACATAAAAATTGATTATGTGCAGGAATACAAGAGGAAGAAACCATTATTAGATTTCAGCAGATGTGTTCCTCAAATGCATTCACCCACCTTTGCCACAGTCAGGCTCAGTGAAATATGTAATTGATCATTGACAACGTTTTGTAAAAGCAGATGTTAAATATCTTGGATGATTTCTCTTAGATGAATGACAAATCAAATCCCTAATATGTTATTCTCTTCCCTACCACATAGAAAACAAGACTGCTTCAAATATCCCTGTACTGTGTTACTTGGACCTATTTTGTGCTTTGAAATTACCAATAAGGTGTAATGACTGCTGAAGAGGGGAGATGGGCTAGGCTTCTATGAAGCATCAACAGCAGCAAGAACCAGACGGCTCAAATTACTTGTTTGTACAGAAACCTCTTTTATATGTTCCATCAAAAAAATCAGGAAATTAGTATGGGCAAGATTGCGAATTTAAAAAAATAATTGTGCACATCAGAGCATGTACAGGAAATCTTTCTAGAGCAAAGATGTACAATATGAAATTTTAGTCAATACTTCAATATTACCAGTTACACAATGAATTATTATGCACCCATCAATACAAGAACTAAGTGCTATAACCATTTTGAATAATGCAAGGTCAAAAATCAGTTAATGGTGTGTTGCGCTTCCTAGTTACGGGAAGAACATTAGTCAGGGCATCGCATCAAGGCAATTGGAACATTCCCAATTTAATCTACAACCACTATCTCAGGATTAAATCTGGTTTTCAGCACTGCTAATATGTACCAATCCTGGAACCTTCCTGAGTAAATCAGGACAATGCTGGCAAACACCAACCTGATATGTGCTAACCTCTGGAATGGTGTGTTTGTCCCATCTTTAAATTAGACTGACCCATTGTTATCTCAACTGTTTATCCATGTTGGTTTTGCATTCTTCAAGACATACATGTATTAACTCCAAAACAAAATCTTTGAGGTTATCTTGCAGAAATCAGAATTAGCAGACTTGTTGGAAATGCCACAGCATAGGCCCAGTGTAAATATGGCCTCAATGCTCAGAAAATTGGTCAGGGAGAAACTGCAAGTTTGTTGATACTGGTAGTGAGTTTGATGGATTTTGCAAAGACACTGCTGGTAGTCTCTTTCTAGTGCCTATGTGAATCTCCATATAGGCCTCATATTGATGGGGGGGGGGAAAGGAGAGGAGAGAGCAGGAACCACTACAGTTGTTCCACAGATAATCAAAGGCTGTGCTGGCACAATAAATGTGATGATAAATTTCATCACTGAAAAGTGTCTTCACTGAGAGAAGTCTCCTGGGACATTGGAAGTTGCCACATTTTTCTGGATGTCAAAGTAGACTTCTATTATTAGATGGTGGTGTTCTACACTACGGTGGTGAGGGAATGTTTTGCAGATATTGACACAAGACTCATCCCCTTGTATGCTTCACTAGGAGTCAATGATAACTTGAACTTCAGCTCTGAGTGCACACAAATAAAATTGTCTGCTTACTGTAGGAAAGAACTGCAGATACTGGTTTAAATCAAAGATAAACACAAAATGTTGGAGAAACTCAGCCAGATAGGCTGCATCTCTGGAGAGAAGGAATGGGTGATGTTTCGTGTTGAGACCCTTCTTTCCTACTGTAGTTTGCTTGCAGTTGCGAACAGTTTCACTGCACTGGGACTTTGTGAATTCTGTTGCAGGAAGAGATTTTCAGGTGAATGAAGGAAAAGATTTAAAGAACCCCCTTGGGGGGAAAAAACCGTAACATTCCCACCAACCCCTGAGAATCTCTGGCCCATGGCAAACAATAAAGGAACAGCACTGGATGGCAATGAGAACCCAGAGTCCATGTGTTGAGTGCACATAGAAGCCTTCTGTAAATGATGGAACAGACTTACAAATCAACCAAATACAGTTCTACAGGAACGGGTGAAAGGTCACCATAGGTAAACAGAAATGCAGTGTTGAGTTTACAGTCAGATTAGCCGTGATCGTATTAAACGGCAAAGCAGGCTTAGGGACCCTGTGGCTTAGGCCCATTCTGAACTTGTTTATTTGTACGAGGTGGAATCAAGACAAGCATGTTAAGGCAAATGAAGGAAGATAGATTTACCAGATACTTAATTGAGAATTTGAAAGTGAAAATCAGTTACACCTTAAATGTATTCCAGTCATAAAGGAGGATGGAGAGAAACAAGAAGGGTCTACTAAACCCTGGCATTATATATTAAGCATTTATGGGCTTGCTGACACCCACCAGAGTTCTTGTTGAATGAATGCAGAGAGTTCCTCCCCCCCCCAACACATACCCTAATTCACCCTGCCTTAACATACCTGTCTTCATGGTGCTGTAGAGAAAAGGCCCATCTCAAATCTGAGAAAGCGGCAGAAACTTCTGGTAGTAACTTTTTGTAACATCAATCATGAGCTCCTGTGTGCACTCTGGGAGTTCACCAGTAAAAAGACCTGTCAGAAAATCCAAAAACAAAAACTCAATGTCCCTTCACCTCCTCCATAAGGGATTACATTCCTTTCAGAGATAAGATGAAATAAAAAGTTAACCACCTCAGAAAATCCCAATACGAGTACAGATAGTTACAACATCGGAAACGGCTGTCAATTCACAATAAGCAATGTAATCAGGACCAGATAATTAAGCTGGGATGATGAATGATGCAGATCAGGTAGTCTGAAGGTGGATAAGTGAAAGGCCTGCATAGTGGATTTGGAGACGATGTTTCCACTAGTGGGAGAGTCTAGGACCAGTGGCCATAGCCTCAAAATAAAAGGATGTACCATTAGAAAAATGAGGAGGAATTTCTTTAGTCAAAGGGTGGTGAAACTGTGGAATTCATTGCCACACAAGGCTGTGCAGACCAAGACAATGGATATTTTTAAGGCGGTGATTGACAGATTCTTGATTAGTACAGATGTCAGCAGTTATGGGGAGAAGGCAGGAGAATGGGTGACGAGCAAAAGATAGACCAGCCATGATTGAGTAGCGGAGTACACTTGATGGGCCAAATGACCCAATTCTGCTCCTATAATTTATCAACTTTTGAGCACTCCATATAATCTATAATGTTCACATGGCTGCGTTTTGGCACCATATCTAAAAGACCATCAGTCCAGCGCTCCCTCTGAACCACATTGTCAACACCAATCTAGATATTTTGCTCAAATACCCAACACATCGCCCCTGCCATGACTTTTAATGCAGAGCTGCAAAGGCCCAGTATAAAACCTTGAAAGGAAGAGACTGAAGTTAACCAGGGGAACTACATATTGTTTATACTCTTCAGTAACAAGAGAAGAAAAACCCAAGACCAAATGGAACCAGCGAGGTTTAGGTGACAGGCAACATGTAAATCACCACATCAACACAAAAGGTCTCCTGGCTCAGGGTGAATGCAGCAGCTTAAAGCTTTCACTCTCTTTCCTCATCACTCTTCTTTGTTAACTTATTCGAAAATCAAGGATTGCATGTTGGACATCAGAAACAGAATGGACAGAGGCAATCCACCAATGGTATGCCCCAATATATACAGATCTCTTACACCGAGGGTTCCCAACCAGGGAGGTAAATTTTGCCTACCCAAGGGGTAAATTTGTTGATTCTGGGTTTGTACATATTTTTTCTCATTCATTGACTGTGTTTGGTTCTGGTATACCAGTATCTGTTCATCATTAGTTGTTCATAAATAAGTGAAATAACATTGTTATGTGCTATTAAAGTTGCCAGGGGAGAACGGGGTGAAAAAGGTTGGGAACCCCTGTCTTACACAGTCAAACAAAAGCACAAAGATTATGAATTTTTTTGAAGATTCTGAAAACGGCTGATTCAGCTGTGAAAATCAGAACTTGCACAATCCAATGACTGTTGGGAGTTAGGAACTTCCTGCAACAGTACTTGCTTCTGTACCTGCCGCTCTCTTCAATGGAACAGTGGGAATGCAACATGATTAAAACGGTGCAATCACACAACTTAGCTATAACTGTAGGAGCATGGTCGTCACCCTTCTCCCCTTTAACAAATTATAACATTGGCCTCTGGTGACTATGCTCAACTCTCACAATTACCTGGGCAGCCAGAGAAGACAGTGAAAGGAGGGACCACGGTTTCTGGAGGAAGGACAGTATTATCCAGAATCTTGCAGCAATCTTTCAGAACACACCTCCGACCCTATAAAGAGATAAACAGCAGAAAAATACACACCCGTTTTTCTACATGATGGCTAAAGTCACCTATGGTTATTGTGTAGCTTTCTTATGAATCCCGATTATTTCTGAATTTGTACTGCAATGTAAGGAATTAAATACAAAAAGATTACATGTGCAACTGCACAAATGGAAGGACTCCAAAAAATCAACCCACACCAAAAAAAACCAGAGTCAGAATGCAATCTGATGAATCTTAAGACTTTGTATTGGGCCCACTAGTATTCAGTATATATGATAGCAAGTTCATGGAGAAACAGACAGCCTGTCGTATGATTGGATATATTGCAAATGAACTTTAATGCTGAGAAATGCAATGGTTATTATTTGGTTATTATTATTTGCAAATTTCTAAAAGAGGTACAAGAGAATCTGGGGATGAACGTGCATAGGTCAATGAAAGGGCAAGTTAAACATACAGGTGCACAACCTTTTATCCGAAAGCCTTGGGACAAGACACTTGTCGGATTTCGGACATTTTCGGATTTCCGAATGGAAGATTTTTAGCGTAGATTAGGTAGGTAGCGCGGGCGGCTTGAAAAGTCTGGAGCAGCTGCCTCCTCCCCGGAGACCGGGAGAATCATTGCATAAATGTTAGTCAGTTAGTTTGGAGGGATTTTATGTGGTGGTGGTGGAGTAGGGGTGAAGGGGGAAACTTTAATTCTTAGTCCCCTACCTGGTCGGCGACTCCCAACCTCGCGGAGCTGGGGGCTCCGTCCGGCCACGGGCGGCGCCGGTTGGAGCTCCGACCCCGGCAACTCTACCCCTGGCTGCGCGGCTCCAAATCCAGCGACGCTCCGCGAACGTTGGGAGTCGGCGGCCACAGCGCTCCGGAGCTTGCCGCACGGCGACCCGGTAAGGCATTGCCCGCTCCCCACTGGTATCCCAGCGCTGCGACGCCGCCGACTCCCGACATTCGTGGAGCTGGGTCGTCCAGCCGCGGGCCGCGCTCGATTTGGAGCGCCTCGCAGCCAGGGGTAGAGTTGCCGGGGTCAGAGCTACAACCGGCGCCGCCCGCAGCCCCACCAGCCACAGCGCTGCGGAGCTTACTGCACGTCGACCCGGTAAGGCATTGACCGCTCCCCGCCTCTCCGACCAGGTAGGGGACTAAGAATTAAAGTTTACCCCTTCACCCCCCCTTCACATAAAAGCCCTCCAAACTAACTGACTAACATTTAAGCAATGATTTACAGATGTTTAAGCGTCTCCCGGTCTCCGGGGAGGAGGCAGCCGCTGCAGTAGTACAGACCTGGGTTGACCGTGGGTCGTTTCGGTCACGACCGTTTCGGGTCAAGTTTGGCGCCAAACGCGAGCTTTGGTGTGCAGACGACATCTGGAAAAAATGGCCGGTTTTCGGAGTTTTTCGGTTTCCGGAACACCGGATAAAAGATTGTGCACCTGTATTTCAGTTACTTTCACTCCTGGTAAGAGGGCCGATACAGTGCCAAAAGAGGGCTCCAGTCAAGATGAAATAATAAACTGAAGGCCAATCTGCCCAAGATGCAAACAATCATATGACAATACATAGAACATAGAAATTCTTCCTGCTGTGTTGGTCAATATTTGTTCTTCTAACCACTGCCAACTGTGCACTGGTGGAGAAGGGAATAAACATGAAGAAGTACCAATCAAGCAGATTATTACGAATCGGGATGAAATTGCCATTTATGGCACAGCTACTGGAACTGTACACAATACAATTTGCCAATCCCACAAATACCCATAACTTCATTCCCTACAATCCTCTAGAAACAGATAATCCTTGCCTCCAATTGCAACGCTTTCAGCCATCCCCAACACACTTTGCATTTCCAATTCTCAAAAGGTCACTGGACTCCCCATTGAAAGTTCCTGCCTCCTACTTTAAACTACATACAAAGAGTATGCCTTGCAATTACACACTGCTCAGTGATTAAGAGGCGCTGTACTTACAATCACACAGTTCTTTCCTATGTGAACATAAGATCCAATCTGGGCAGCGTTTACCACACAGTCTTCCTCAATGAACACATGGTCACCAATGTGCAGTGGGAAAAAGGCAACTCTGCAATGCAAAGAAGTTACAATTCATTAACGGGTAAGTTAATACAAAATAAAGAAACACTTTCTTATACCTAATACCCTACAAACCATCGGACAATAGCCTGCCTCCTCCATCTTAATTAGCACCATCTTAATTAGCTGCAAAATATTTCAATCATCAGACCTTCTACCAGCCCTGGGTCATTACAATGCTGAAAACAAGGCCCATTCCACCCACTGATGCTGTGAGGACGGTTATTCGAATTTGGCACCGGGGTGAAATCAGAGGAGAGAGAAATGCCAAGTATAGAAGATAAGAGGTTCATGTGAAGGGGTATGCAGGAAACAAAGAGAAAAAGAGAGTTATGAATAGTTCAGGGTAATAATCTCCACAATGCATAAAGTAGGGGCACACAATGGAGTGTACCAACAAATAAAAGACAGAAAAGAAAAGGGTCTTCATCTGTATGTTTGCAGCATTTTTACCAAGATAGATCAATAGCAGCATTAATAGAAATAAATGGGCTTTTCTCTGGAAGCCATTAAGAGATGTGGTTGCATGGTGACCAAAGCAGGACAATTAGAAAGGACAGACAAAAAAAAGGGTATAGCAGCTCTCACAAATGATGAGAAGCTCAAGATGTACAATCAATTTGGATGGATAAGAAAGGCAAGTCACTGATGGAAGCGGTATATAAGCCTAATATAGCTTCACTCTAGGACAGAATAAAAATCCAGAAATAATGAGGAATTGTAAGAAAGATATTAATGATGTTCAGAGCTAATATTAGTCATCAGCTAGAATGAATAAATCAAATGGTAAGGATAACCTTGGAAAATCAAAGCAATTCAGAATTATGTCTTGAAGCAATACATTGCAGAACCAGAGGGCAGGCTATTTTAAATTTGATATTATGCAATGGGAAAGCTTCAGTTAATAGTCTTGTAGAAAGAAAATCCCCATGGAAAGCATGGTCACAGCTTGGAAGAATTTCAAATTCAATGATGCAGAGAAATGTGGATCTGAAACTAGTGACCGAACCATAACTGTAGGAGGCGAGAGACAGCAATCTCATGGGTTGAGTGGGCCGCTGGGGGCCCTGGGAATCTCTTGGATCAGGTGCTGCTGGAGGTTCGATAGCGGTCAGACAAGCACACGGATTAGATATGGCCTGCAGCAACACAGATGAGATGGTAGAAGACACCAACAGCATCGCCAGATCAGGTAAACCTCTGCAATTCCGACCATGGCTCGCTGCCAGGATAACGGGCCTTTAAGGCCAAGTTAAGACTTCACTTTAATAACTTTGAAACTTGAAGGGTACAAGATGGCACCGGAAATGTGGCTACTCTTGTATACTGCCTCAGTGTAATCTACTAATGTTTCATTCTTGTACTTGGGTATGATTATGCTTATGTATAGCTAGATTTTACTGAATTGTATGCAAAAAAAGGAATTTCACTATATCTAGGAACATGTTAGAATAAAGTGCCATTGAACCATAAAAAATATTTACAATGATACAAGCTCAAATTTGACAAACGTGGACTGGGAAACGGCATGAAAAGCTCAAACAGTAGATCATAAGGGTCTAATCTTATTGCTTTGGTCATTTATATGTCTTCCTCGTGCTCATTAATATAATTGCAAGGTAAATAATCACAATACATTAAACTGTATAGCACCTGTCTTTCTATAAACTCAGATGCTACACTGTTTTAACTAAATTATTTTGAATTGTACCACAAACCCTGCTCCGTTATTTGAACTATTAATAGTAAAAACAAAATTACATTAGAGCAGACTACTCAAAATGTATGGAGGAGATTACATCCAATCTTTGCCTGCTGCTAGTTTGCCAAGGACCATCATTATAAAAGCATGGGTTCATACTCATAGCTGATCATACCAGAATCTTTGCAAATATAATATACAACAGAAACTTTGAATAATAAAAGGCCATCTTCTGCAAAATTCGATTCAGAAATTTCTGGACGATGAGGGAAAAGGTGGATAAAGTAAGCTCTGGATTGTACAATGCAACAGCCTCACCCTTTGCTGAATTTCTTAAAAGGTGGCCTTATGACACTTCGGCTCTTGATGACACAGTGTCGTCCAACTCTCACATTTGCCAGGTCTCCACGGATTATGCAATCATTCATCACAATGGTCTGTTTCAAAAATAAAACAACCACATTAAATTCACGATGTGTAACAGCCACAGAATAGTTTGTCATTTTACCAAATGAAACATATCCAGAACACGAGATATCCAGAGGACAGCAGCAACTAATACAAGGGATTCCTGGGTTCTTAGTTCTGGTTGGAGTGGCTGTAGCCACAGACTAGAGGGTCACACATCTGGTCATTAATAACCAGGGTACTGAATACGTGCGAAAAGCAGCCCGAGTCGCTGATGCACCATAAACCAATACCATCAAACGGAATGGGTGCTTCGGTGGATGGGATGGGGTTGTAAGAAGCATAAACAGATGCGCTGAGATGCTGTCCATGTTAGAGAGCACGAAGATGAGGGCATAAAAAATTCAAATGCTTCGAGGGATTATACCGCATGACCAAGAGAGGCCTTCAGGACAAAAAGCTAACAAGGAACATGGGTTTTACTTCTAAACGTCTCTGATCCTCACGACTTATTGCCGCTCTGTTAACACTCAGTGTAACACTGTTCACAAAATTAAACATAAGTATGTCAACCTGTTTTGATTTGTCTGCTTTAGTATAGTAAGATGATGCAAACAAATGCAACACTGAGCCACACAAACATAAATTAAAGACACAAGCAACTGCAGATGCTGGAATCTTGCGTAGAACACAAAGTGCTGGAGTAACTCAGTGGGTCAGGTATCATGTCTGGAGGATGTGAATAGGCAATATTTTGGGTTGGGACCATTCTTCAGACTGATTGTAGTAGTGGGGGGAAAGCTAAAGGCGAGGTGGGGGCAGGATAGAGCCCGATAAGAGATATGGAGATACAAGTGAGGAGGATTTCGATTTGTAGATGGGTGGACAAAGGTTAGAGATGAAAAAGAGATGGGTGGCAAAAGAGGACAAAAGTAGACAAGCAGACAAAAGAGTGTCAGGTAACAAGAGGAATGGAAAAGTAAGAGGACAAAAGCAGGAATTAGGATCGGTGACCAAAAGCTCAATCAAAGACATGCTTAAAGAACATTTACCAGCATGAGAAAAAGAGTTTTGGTCCCAGGCAGCTGATGGTACAACCACCAGTGGTTTCAGAATGAATGTTCAAGATACCAGAATGGTGGAGAGTGCAGATTAAAATGACAAGGGATCTTTGGCAGTTACAGGAGTGGATCGAATCATGAAATAATTTGATTTAAATATAAAAGTTTGGATTATAAAATAGTAACCTGGATATTACAGTATTTGCTGGAGTTTAGAAGAATGAGGGGGGGGGACCTCATTGAAATGTACAGAATAGTGAAAGGCTCGGAGAGAGTGGATGTGAAGAGGATGTTTGCACTAGTGGGAGCGTCTAGGACTAGAGGTCATAGCCTCAGAATTAAAGGACGGTCTTTTAGGAAGTAGATGGGGAGGAATTTCTTTAGTCAGAGGGTGGTGAATCTGTGGAATTCTTTGCCACAGAAGGCTGTGGAGGCAAGGTCAGTGGATATATTTCTTCTTCTTCTTCTTGCGTATGGAGTGCACAGCCTAAAGTTGTAGGACAACTTGTTCTATTTGATCTTATTTGCTATCCACGCCAGGTAGATTGCATTAGTCAAAACAGGGCAGACCACAGTGGATATATTTAAGGCAGAGATAAATAGATTCTTGATTAAAACGGGTGTCAGAGGTTATGGGGTGAAGGCAAGAGAATGGAGTTAGATGGGAGAGATAGATCAGCCATGATTGAATGGCAAAGTAGACTTGATGGGCCTAATTCTACTCCTATCACATGGATATAGGTCAGAAAACCGATGTGAATTGGACAGAAACGTCAGGACACAGACAACAGAGTTGTGAATGTGGCCCAAATACTGCATTCAATTATGCGTTTCTGCGACATCTATTCCATTTACCTTTCCATTTAGTACTATGTTCTGACTCCCACACAGCACAGATTGCCTGCTCACCTTGTTACCAGAGGCCTGCAGATAAAACACGTAATAGTTAGGGACTTTACCAAGCATACATCTCCAAGTATGGCCTGGAACTCAGAAATTTTATGACATATGATGAAAAAATGGGTCGACGGGGCTTGTATTCACTGGACTTTAGAAGGATGAGAGGGAATCTTATAGAAACATATACAATTCTTATCGGATTGGACAGGTTAGATGCTGGGAAAATGTTCCTGATGTTAGGGGAGTCCAGAGCCAGGGGTCACAGTTTAAGAATAAAGGGTAGGCCGGTTAGAACTGAGATGAAGAAACATTTTTTCACCCAGAGAGTTGTGAATCTGTGGAATTCTCTGCCACAGAATGCAGTGGAGGCCGATTCACTGCATGTTTTCAAGAGTTAGATTTAGCTCATAAGGCTAAAGGAAGCAGGGGGAATTGGGGAAAAAGCAGGAATGGGGTACTGATTTCAGATGATCAGCCATGATTATATTGAATAGCAATGCTGGGTCGAATGGCCTATGCACCTATGTTTCTAACCCCAATTTGAGAGGAGGGGAAAGCAGCAGTTACAATCACAACCAATCATGCATCCCCATAATCTTGTCAAAGGAACGCCCACCAATTTCAGGAACCCCGCACAGGATGCAACCCACACAGACCCAACCAAAGATCTTATAGAATCTTTGGACCCAATCACCTAAACTCCCCCACCCAAATCACATTGTATGGATGTAGAGCCCTGCACCTACAGCAAAACAATGCCCCCTCAAGTCACCCCGGACACAACTGTGCCCAATCCACAACCCACTATCCCACCAATGAGACCAGCCCCACCTCCACTCCATCCACATCCCACAGTGATAAGCCCCCCTCAACACCAACAGGCCTCACCCAATTCCCCACTGACAGGATTCATCATTCCCCACTGATGGGATACATCTCCTCATTGCACAATAATGGGATTCTTCCCCCGTCCTACAATAATGGGATTCGTCCGCCCATCCTATAATAATAGGATTTCTTCCCAAACCCTACAATAATTGGATTGTCCTTCTCTTCCATCCTACTCTAACATCGCCCCCACCCTTCTCTGGCGTCCCTTCCCACCTCCTCTCTCTCCCCCACTGACAGGACTCACTCCCATCCCAATCCTTCAATGACGGGACATCTCCATCCCCATCCCCATCCCCATGACCATGACCATGACCATGACCATGACCATCACCATCACCATGACCATGACCATGACCATCACCATCACCATCACCATCACCATCACCATCTTTGATCACCACCCCAAACCCTCCACCGACGGGTCTACCATCCGAGCCCGGAGCCCTGGTTTCCGCTCTCGATCATCCAGCGTCCGAAGAAGAATAAACACGATTCCCGCACTGACTCGCTCACCGTCTCGATGTACTCCGCCTTGTTGTAGAGGATCTCGCACAGCTCCATGACAGCCTCCTCCCTCCCTCCCTCCCTCCCTCTCGCCGGAAGCAGCCAGCACTTCCGGGGCAAGGAAAACCCACACCAAAATAATTAATCTCTTCAAATTCCTTTCTAGCATGTTGATGTAAATCAATTAAAGTGACAACGTTGGAATAATTAATTTGATTCCAAGGTGAGGGAGTGTTCATGATTGAAGCGCCAGGGCACCAATGACAGGGCCGATCTCCCTGTCCCGTCCTCCGATTGGCTGATGGTGGTATGGGCGGGCTCTCCGCTGATTGGTGGGAAATGGCGCGGACCAGTTGTCCGTCACCTTCCTCTCCCCTCCCCCTTCGCCCAACGTCTCCCATCATTGCTGCTGCTGTTGTTGTTGTTGTTGTTGTTGTTGTTGATGATCACAATATCACCAGCACGTTACCCTTTCTTTCATTCATCACTTCCCTACACTTCATTGGCACAACTGGCAATCTGAAACCAACTACCATTTTCATGGAAAATAGCGTGAAAAACACCCTCAGCTTGGAAACGAGGGAACAGGTGAAGTAGTCTCTCCAAACTCTCAAAAGCATACGCTGCAAAATAGAAAGGGCTTCAAGCTAACAATGGACCCTTTCCTTGATCACCGTTACTTCTTTTGCATATCTTTCATTCATTTGTTCCATATCTCCATCGAGATCTCTCGTTTCCCTTTCCCCTGCCTCTAAGTCTGAAGAAAGGTCTCGACCCGAAACCTCACCTATTCCTTTTCCCCAGAGATGCTCTCTGATCCTCAGAATGACTCCACCTTTTTGTGTATATCTAGGGCTTCAAATATCTGTCTAAGGGCTCCGAAATAACAATTCCCTTTCACCCCCAGCTCAAAGAAAGATTGGCTTTGCTGAAGAAAGAATATGCAAAGACGGTGTATAAGTTACAGGTAAATGACACTTCTTTTTTCAGTTCTCAGGGTTTTGATGAGTTGAAGTGGGATCCTAGGATAGCAACATGTTTTGCGCCAAGGGTAATTTCTGGTCCAACCAAGGAAGGAAGCATTTCTGGATCTACTAGGAAATGAAATAAGTCCAGTGCGCTATTTTTTAGTTGAAGAACATTTAGAAGAAAATGTTCATAAGGTTTAGGTTGGTTATAATCATAAATCGGAATCCATTGTTCTTTAGGCATGAGCAGAGCCCATTAAGAACAAAAATGGGAACGGATAATAGTACAGCACAGGAACAGGCCCTTCAACCCACAATGCCTGTGCTGAATATAATGCCAGGATCAACCCTTATCTGAGAGATCAATAGGCTAAACATTAATTGAACCCCACAATTCCTCATCTGCTCCTCTCCTGGTACCCCCAAAACGTGTGGGTGAGCTAAAGTGGCTTGCATCTACCTTCCCAGGCACCATAAAACTGGAATCTGTAATGGCACATTTATATCCTTGGATGGATTGATGTAACATCTCTCCTAGGTGATCTAAAATCCGTCTGCCCTTTTGCTTATAGAACAGTACAGCACAGGAACAGGCCCTTCAGCCCACTATGTCTGTGCTAAACACAATGGCATGCACAACACTCATCTGCCTACACATAATCCATATCCATGTGCTTATCCAAAGATCTCTTAAATGCCACTATTGTATTGGCCTCAATCACCACTCCTGCCAGCACATTCCAGGCACTCATCACCCTCAGTGTACAAAAAATTGCCCTGCACCTCTCCTCCTTAAAGCAATGCCCTCCAATATTGATATTTCCATCCTGAGAAATAGGTTTTGACTGTATATATAATTCTATACTGCCTCTCATAATTTTGTATACTTCTATCAGGTCTCCCACAACCTTCGGCACTCCAGAGAAAGCAATCTAATTCTGCCCAACTACTTCCTGTAGCTAATGCCCTTTAATCCAGGTATCGTTCTGGTAAATCTCCTCTGCACCATTTCCATTTCCAAGGGCTCCACATTCTTCCTTTATTAGGGCAATCAGAACTGCATACATTCCACCAAATGCGGCCTAACCAAAATCCTAATGAGCTGCATCATGACTTCCTGACTCTTATACTCTGTGCCCCGATTAATGTAATAAAGCATACCATATGCCATATTTCACACTCTATCCACTTGTGTTGCCACTTTCAGGGTGTTATGGACTTGGACCACAATATACCTCTGTACATCAATGCTGCTAAGAATCATGTCACTCATTGTATATTTTCCCCTTGCATTCAACCTCACAATGTGCATACCTCACATTTGTTCGGATTAAAATCCATCTGCCATTTCTCCGTCAAATTCTACAGCTGATCTATGTCCCACTTTATGCTTTGACAGCCTTCCTTACAGTTCGTTACTCCAACAATCTTGGTGTTATCTTGAAACTTACTAACCAACCTGTCTACATTTACTTCCAAGTCATTTATATATATCACAAACAACAGAGGTCCCAGAACAGATCCTGTGGAACTCCAGTGGTCACAGATCTCCAGCCTGAATATTGCCCTTCCACCACAACCCTCAGTCTTCTATCAGTTAGCCAATTCTGAATCCATACAACCAAGTCATGTTAATCCCATGCATCTTAATCTTCGGGATCAGCCTACCATGCCTTAAGATAGACACAAAATGCTGGGGTAACTCAGTGGGACAGGCAGCTGTCCAGCTGAGTTACTTCAGCATGCTGTCTGTCCTGCTGAGTTACATTCTAGCATTTTGTGTCTGTCTTCGGTGTAAACCATCATCTGCAGTTCCTTCCTACATTTACTAAAGTCCTATGTGGACAACATCCACCACCTCACCATCTCATTTGTCACGTCCTCACAAACTCGATCAAGTTGGTAAGACACAATCTGCCGCATACAAAGCTATGCTGACTGTTCTTAATTAATCTATTCTTTTCCAAATCCCCTCCCGAAGACTTTTGTCAATAGCTTCCCTCGCACTGACACAAGGCTTAACTTGCATATGATGAGCACTGTTAAGTTATTAAATTAGTACTTTGTATCTGGAATATTGAAGCAATATTGAAGGGGGTGATAGATGATATGCTGGAAAATTGTTCGTATGCTGAAAGATATATGGCATGGGAGAATAGGAAAGTTGACTGCACTTAAAGTAGGTAACTCACCAGGACCAGGTTGGATACATTCTCGAATTTTGATTGAACCTCAGGAGAAAATCACGGTGAGAATAACTAATCTTCCAGCGCTCTGGATGCAGAGGAATAGAGGGTAGCAAATATTATTCCCATGTTTAATAATGAGACCAGTAATCATAGGCCATTTCATCAGTGGTGCTGGGAAACCTTTTGGAAAAATTGATCTGGGATGGGATCTATAGGCACCTTAAATAAAATAGATTAAGACAAACTAGCACAGATTTGTTAAGATCAAATTGTGTTCAAACTTTTCAATGAGACTTCATGGTTATGCAGTTGATTTGGTGTACATGGACTTCAAGAAAATCTTTGATCTTGTGCCACATATCAAGCAAAGCATGACATAAAAAGTGCATTGATCGTGTGAATACAAAGTTGGCTAACTAATAGGCATCAGGGGGTAATATGATTGGTTTTTCAGTTGAGAATAAGTAAATTATATTTTGCAGGGATCGGTGTTAAAGCCATTGCTTTGATCTAGATTAATGATCTAGACTGGGGGGGGTGTGGGTGCATTTTGATTGGAAGATTGAACTGAGATGATATAGAATGAACCATACTGTTCTAAAACGAGTGCAGAAGCTGCGAAACCCAGGGGTAAATATGCACAAATCATTGAAAGTGTCGACAGTTTGAGAAAGCAGTTATTTCTGGGCTTAATTAATCTAAGCATCAAGTATGAATTAGGAAAGTTTGTAATGAACCTTTATAAAACACTACTTTTGCCACAAATAGAACATTATGTTCAATTCTGGTAGGGGGTGTGAAGGCAAGAAGGGACTGCATTCACACAGATAGATGAGAGGGACAATTAATGTTTTCTTTGGAAAAAAGATGTTTGAGGAAAGATCTGGTGGAAATATATAAAAAGGTAGGAGTCTGGCTAGAGTGGATATTGGGGCGTGGTTTCCAATGGCGGAGGGGACTAACACTAGACCTCGCAGGTATTAAAATTAGAGGGAAAGAGAATACGAGGACATGAGGAAAGACTAATGTGGTTGGAATCTGGAATGAATTGGCTGCAAATGTGGTGGAGGCAGATTACATTGAAGCCTTTGGGAGGAAACTGGATAAATGAATATTGGAGAAAAATTTGCAAGATGATGTGGAAAGAGTGGTAGCACAGGAGAGTTCTTGTAAAGAGACAGACATGATGCACTGAATACCCTGCATTGGCACTTTAACTATTCTATGATTCTGTGTGATGGTGATACTGGTGGTGGTTCATGAGGTGTTGAGCTCCTTCCACCACTCGTTTTGAGTTTCTTAGTGCCTCTGAGGGATCAGCTTGAGGTTCTCAATATTATCTCAAATGCTACTTTAAGCAGTCATGGACCATGAATTCCCACATGTTTCTGTAGATTGTACACTTTTTCAGAGATTGTCAGAACATCCTTGAATCTCTGTCCGCCTGATCATCCTCTGCCATAATTGAAATCAAAGTGGAGGATCTGTTTAGGAGTCTGTTGTTAGGGATGGAAGCGATGTGGTCTGTCCATCATAGCCAACGGAGTGTTTTTTAAGCGACAATGCTGGGAATGTTGACCTGGGAAAGGATGTTAATGTTGCTTCACATATCCAGCCAATGAATTTGGAGGAGATTTCTAAGGGAAAAAAAGGAGCTTTGACTTCTCCAAACATTGAGATGTTTGTTTTTATCGGTGCTTCTGAATCAGATAATTTCTTCATAACTAATTTGATACTTACTGAGTCTGATTGTTGTGGGTTTAAACCCATGACAGGTCAACAACTCATAACCTCTGCTAATCTTTCACTAAATTTATGTTGACCATCTGATATTTATCCCATATTTTCTCCACTAGCGTGCACAGAAAGCTGAGCGAATACAGAACCATGTTAAAAAACCCATTGCACATCATAATCGACTATGGGAAGAGCAGAGCTCAACCCAGCTGACAACAGGTAGGTTCACAGTAAATTGGTTTGAGCTTTAGACTGGATTATGTCTTTAAGTTGACATTTCAATCATAATGGGCCTTGGTGAAGAATTGAATTTTCTTGCGTTTCTTAGTTTCCACAAGGAGTGTAAATCCTAAAGGGACATGTAGGTTGTACAACTGAAAATTGAGAGTTCATCTGCTCTTCAGATCTCCTATGTTTGGCTTTGTGTTCAGTGCCTGGAGGTGCTTGAGACTGAGTTAAGGGTGGGAAGTCTTAAGCAAAGGCTCTGAGGAAAACAGAGCCTTCTGTTGCTTTAATTCTGCCATGATGCTGATTAGTTAACTTGCATTTCCCGATCGATGCTTTTACAATTTTAAGAGCTCCTCAGTATAGTTGTTGTGTCAATATGTTCTATATCCATCTCTTTTTTTTTAAGGTTTGGTAATAGGCCTAATGTGTCTTTCTTGAATCTTTTTAAGAAAATGAGAGCTCCACTACTTTGAGGACAAATTGGTCCAACTCGTCACTTGAGAAGAGTCGGGTCCCAGCAGAAGAAAGTAAGGAAAATAATTCAACTGTGGCATTCAACATTGTACCGGAAATCATCGAGTGTCCAAATCAACCTTTAACTAGTAGGTGCAAAAATGTTGACTCTTCAGGCCAACAACATACTACTTCAGATGAAGAATTGAATCCAATCACAAAGACAGGGAGTGGAGTTCAAAGTCGTTTAAAACTTAGAAAAGGGAAGCCCTGTGAAGTATTGAAAAGAGTGTGTGAATTAACTTGTGAGTCAGGTAAGCCTTTGATTGCTAATGGAGTGCCTGGTGTTAAAAAAATGGACGCCCTGGATTCCATCAATAATACAGGCACCAATGTCTCCGAAACTCTTGATGGATGTGTTAAAGAGAACAGATGTCATGAAGCACTCCCCCAAGCTGAAGACAACACAGCATTGGTAAAGAATGGAACACAGGAAGTAGAAGATAATTCTGTGATTTTGCCCATGGGCAGAATTGAAAGTAACTCTCTCCATTACTGTCACGGGGACAACCCTATTGAAGAGTCTGCGTTCAAAAATGAAGCTCTTCCTTCAAGAGAAATGGTGACTGTAGATGGTCAACTGCAGGAAGGAAAGCCAAGTTGCTCTCAGGACATTAGTGAAGCTTCTGAGTCCAACCTAAAGAATGAGAGAGTTGCAGTAGGAGCAGGTGAACTGCAATCAGGTACTGCTGTGAGTGAATCTCTAGGAGCTGGCTCACTGAGGTCTTGTACACTTGTTGAAGGACTTATCTTTCCGGTTGAGTACTATGTTCGGACAACTCGGCGCATGACCAGCTCTCAGCGACAGATAGATCTGGATGCAGTGATTCATAGTCAGTTGGGAAAGTCCAGAAATGGTGGCAAAGGAAGACCCAAGAAGCTCACTTATAATCAAAGTAGTTCCATAGAAGGCTCCCCCAAGAATGAAGCAGAGATCTGTAATACTTTATTACTTTTTAAAACTCAGGAGGGTGACGGTGGAGAGCCTAATGCAACTTCCTTGCAGCCTGACTTGCAAGACTCGTGGAACATTGGTGGCGATTCCCAGGGTATTCAATCAAACCGAAGAAAAGGAGGAAAAAGAGGCAGACGAGAAGGTACAAATGTACAGCTCACTGAAGCTCATCTGAAGTCTGAGGAAAAAAAATTAAATTACAACAGATTTCCAAATGGTGTCCCAATTGCTCTGTCTTCTGACGTTCAGAGTGAGAATAAGGGCAAGAAGAGTGGAATTAATACTTGCCAACCAACACTTAACTCAAACAAACTATATGAAAAATCTATAAATAACACAAATAGTCATAATTTTTCAGGGAATGTTAACTTTAATATAAAGAGTTCCAGCCAGTCGCAGAACACAGCCAAACAACAAGTGGAACCAGTGCATAACAATATTCAGACTGACAATGTGTTAAAACATCCTTTGAAAGAGGACATGAATGATCTGTTGATGGCGCAGGGTGAGTCTGCAGTATGTGTGCCTGAGCCATCCAGTAGTGATATGGATAGTCAGGAAATGATTCCAGAAACTCAGCAGGATTCCATTAATGGCATCTCATTGAAGAAGAATTTAAATTATACAAGGCAGTCATTTCCATTGGGAATTGACTCGGACAGAGGGAAAACAGAGTCGCCAGTCTCTCAGCCCAAGAGGAGGGTGAAGCTCTCGAGAGGTGAGCACTGAATACATCTTTGTTTGTTTGTTAGTCCTGAATAGGTTTGATTGCAGTTCTCATGAATGATTGACATTTTTGTTGATTGTGTGTGAAGCTCATTTTAGAGTGTTGATTGTCATATGTCCTAAACAGAACAATGAAATCTTTACTTGTCACGGCACAACAGAATATGTAAACATGGTGCTCTGTAAACAATATAATAAATCAAAAGAAGCCAAAAAACCCCAATAATGCAAAAAGACAAAATAATGCCCCCAAGTCTATGTAGTTCAGAGCTTATTCGAAGGTTGTAGTGTTTATTGATTGGTTGTAGGGAAGAAGCTGTTCCTGAACCTGGATGTTACAGTTTTCAGGCTCCTATATCTTCTTCCCAATGGTAGGAGTGAAATGGATGGCAGGAATGACCAGGGTCGTATGGCTTTACTGGGAACAGTGTTTACTGGGTTCATTGTTTATTTATGATTAGAAGTTAAGAAATAACTTGCATGTCTAATCTCTGAAAATCACTTAACATTGGAAACCTTGAAGTATGGTGACAGCTGTTTCTTCAAACTGTATGTTTAATAGCAGAGAGATTTAAACAGATTTATGGTGTCATCCAAGGGGTTAAACACATATTGTAATTTGGGCAGTATTCCAAATTACGATTGACTGCTAATTGATCTTTAAATTAAGGTGTGCTTTTTTCTGCAATAAATTTGCAAAATGACATTTCAAAGTAAAAAACAAAAATATTGATCCTTATATAACCATTTGTCACAGGCATTGAAACCAAATGGTTAGAAGTTGAAGACCTGCACTATTCTTTAAAAGATCTCAGTGCAAGCATTAATACACTCATTCACAACACTGGATGGATGCAACATGAACATTCCCAGTGATAGTTTAAATGAAAGGAAAAGACAAAGTGCTGGAGGAACTCAATGATCAGCATCTGTGGAGAGAAATGGACAGACAAAGTTTCATATGGGTTCCATAATTAAATAATATCAGTCTGAAGTAGGGTATCTCCCCAAAACGTCACCCATTCCTTCTCTCCAGAGATGCTGCCTGTCGCGCTGAGTTACTCCAGCATTTTGTGTCTAACTTCGATTTAAACCAGCATCTGCAGTTCTTTCCTACCTATTTTCATCATGTACTATATATTTGCTTTCCCTATTTAATGAATGTAGGAATCCCATTAAGGATAAATTGTAGTACTGTAAAGGGGAGACTAAATGGATTAAATGGTCTTTTCCTGCCTGCCAGTTTTTTAATAACTCTTTGGGTTGCTGAAGTAATGGGAGTTAATTCTTCCCAATAGGTAACAATTGTCGTAGAACACGTGAAAGCTCCAGGAAGGTCGTTGAGAGATTCCAAGAAGGGGCACTCGTGTGCTCTGAACCATTGCTCCGTGTTAAAAAAACTATTTTCACAAGGTTATTTCACAGCCAGGAAGTCCAGGATTTTGACCTTCCGGAGGAGGAGTATGGTCTACTTAAGGAAAAACTAAGAGCAGAAGCATTAAAGAAATCGCGCCTTCCTTCCCAGCATCAAGAAGTTGGTTGTAATTTGGAAACTCGGGCAGAAAAGGATAACTGGGATAAAACACACTACACAAATTCACATGCATCAGAAATCAAACAGACTACAGAAAACGTTGAGGAAACCAACCCACAAGGTAAGATGGCTAACCAGGCAGGTGTTATCACTATTCTAACAAATGTATATCGTTGAAATGCCCGGTATTTGTCTATTTTAGTTTGCCAAGTTAACTGTTTCTATAAATTAATGTACTTAGCAGTAATTCAATCAATTCATCATTTTTATTTGGATGAGCTAATTGGGCCGAACAAATTACACTCCACACAGCACACTTTCATTGTACACATTAAATGTGATCAATTAATCCATGTATGCCGTAATGATAGAAGGATACAAGCCAATATACAGCTTCTAAGTAACTTGGTAATTAATTACATTGAATTACTTAAAGTTGGATTCAATTGACCTCCCATCCTTTGAAGAGTTAAATTTGAGGTTTGCATTTGACTGAGTTAAGCTACATATGGACTTTTAATTATAGCAAAATAACAAGCAAAGATATAATTTGAATTTATATGTGCAAACTACTTTTGTGGGATCATATGTTCAGTTGCAGCGAAAAATTACCCAATCAGATTATTGCTACAGTATTGAAATAATTTGCCCTTTAAAGCTTGCCCAACATTTGTCTATTTGCAAAGGAAATCTGTGAATGTGCGCTCATTAAATATTTGTCAATTATTTTAAGGCTTAATTAAAAAGGGAAGTTAGAGCTTTATGGATGTTATTAATATATGCCATATTTTTCACCCAGTGTCTTCGTGCTGCAAGGGACTGAGCAGAACCCCAGAAAAACCACTGGATGATATTTGTCCTGTTCAGCAAATTCCAAAAACTACCTCTGGCCATAAACTATCTTCCAACATTTTGCTTTCGACCCTGTGTTGTACCCCACAGGCAATTAATGATCATCAGCATGACCAAACTGCTGGTAGCCCTACATTCCCTACACTTGGCTTCACTCCTGCCCCTGGTTCAACTGAGTGTTCTCCGGTATTTTCCCAAAGAAATTACGGAAACCAGAATTCACCTCAAACTGGCACACACGTGTTGGAAGGTGTGGGGGATTGTGGACAGAGGTTCCAGGCAGCTGCTGAAGAAGTGTCGCAAACAGATTTATGTCAGCTCACTCCAATTATAAAGGAAGGCAGTCAATGTGTTTTCTCTGGAAAGGAACCTTTGAACAATAAGGATGAGGAGGACCTCAATTACAAATATGAGAAGATATTCAGCCAGCAAGAGATGCCAAATGATTATTGTGTTGAGGAATTTTCAGAAATTGACACTGCAATTGAAGAGGTAATGTTTTTACAGTTATTGCTCATGTAGTGTTGTAGCATGGTGGTATTTTTTTTTTTACCAAGGGGATCTATCCGTCATTGCAAGTCAGCAATTATTGCCCATTTTAATTGCCAGAACATAATGGCTCTTGCTCATCTTAGAGGGCCTTTTAAGATTCAACTTTTTTTTGTGTGTTTAGAGTCACATTTAGATCAGACAAGGTAAATTTGGTTGATTTCCTTCCCTGAAGAGCATTAATAAACAAGATAGCTTTTACAGCAAAATTGTACTTTGTGATTATGATTACAATGACTTTGTTTTTTAACATTTATTTCCACATTCCTTAATTGCGTTGAAATTCCAAAGCTCCATAGAGGAATTTGACCAAGGATTTCTAGAATTTTGGTCCTGTAATTTAATCACCCATCACCATCTTATTTCTCTGCCCCCGAGAGCGAAGTTTTTTTTTAGAACTGTTAATGCTTCTTCTAAAAAGAACATACTTGCTCTTTCACTGATATGTGCCAAATTTACCACTCTGTATTCTAGTGTTGCTCTTCCTGATTTTCGGTGTTACCCTGAATGTGTTAGGTTGGAAAAAGCATTTACCAGGACCATTGTTGGATCAATAACCTTTTGAGATGCAATTTGGAGAAGAGCATCTTTGTGATTATATTATATGTATCAGCCTGGTAGATTTTATCTTCAGATCATTTTGAAACTTTTTTGCTTGCATTAATATTCTGTTACTGTAACTGAAAAGAGTTCTACCATTTGTCTGAAGAGAGTAATATTTCATGGATTCTAAATCTTTTCACTAAAGGGATTCTTATTTTTGTAGCATAAAGATGTCTTGACTCCACCTCTTGCTACTTTGCAATTGGAACAAAAAGTGGAAAAGCAGTTATTACAATTAATCTCCAAGATACAGGTTAGTGAATACTGATCACCACTGAAGTAAGAATTAAAAGATCCAGATTTTGCTGAGTTTGGGGCATTGTTCAAGTACCCAGTCATAGCAGGCCTAAGTAGTTCAGACATGCAGGTCTAGGCTTGCTGGTTTAAGACAATGATGTACTATGAGGCTCAGGTCTTGTGTGATGTATTTGATTGATCTTGTTCCAAACAAAAGTAAGGATAAGCCTGGCAACTACAAGCCAATTAGTTTAACCTCGGCAGTGGAAAACTTTGAAACATTGATCCAGAACAGGATTAATGGTTTCTTGGAGATAAATTAATTAAGCAAGGCAAACCACCATACGAGAGAAAACAAAGTGCTGGAGTAACTCAATGGGTCAGGCAGCATCTATGGAGAACATGAAAAAGTGATGTTTTTGGTCGGGACCCTTCTTCATTGTCTTATCCAACTTGATGTAGTTTTTTGATGAGATAACAGATAAGAGTTGATGAGGATAATGCAGATGATGTGAAGTGCATAGATAGCCCGAAGGCTTGTGATAAGATGCTACATTGTAGGGTTATCAGCAAAGATGAAGCCCATGGCATAAAAGGAGCATTGATGGCACAGATATGAAGTTGGATCAATACAAGAAAAATGTTTTGATTACATCATGGAAAAAAGCCCTTTGGTCCACTGAGTGCACGCCGACCATCGATTATCCATTCATACTAATTCTATGTTATCCCATTTTCGCATCCACACCCTCCCTTGGGGCAATTCACAGAGGCCAATTACTCTGCAAACCTGCGCATCTTTGGGATGTGGGAGGAAAGCAGAGCACCTGGCGGAAACCCACACACTCGGAAAGACAAGCAAATTCTAGGGGCATTTGTGGTGGGGCCATGCTAATTTAAATGTATAGTAATGATCAAGAGTTGAGTTGTGAACCACAATTTTTAAATTTGTAGATGACACTAACCGTGGCAATATTGCGAACTGTAAAGAAGATAGTGACAGATTGCATTAACACGTAAACAGGCACATGGAATGGGCTGATGAAGTTAAATGCAAAAAAGACATGTTATGAATTTTAGTAGAAAATGAGGAGAGACAATGTTGAATAATGTTTTTAAATGTTCTAAAATGAATGTCAGAAGGGACCCAGAAGTATGTGTATACTTATCAGTAGAAGTAGGTTGGGAATGAGGTAATAAGGCAAATAAAATATTTGTTTTGATAATAGAGGCACTGAGTACAAAAGCAGGAATGTTGTACTGAAGCATGATAAAACACTGCTCAACCTCAACTAGAGTGCTGTGTTCAATGTTAGTCATCACATTATAGCAAGGATGTGAAGACATGAGAGGGGGGTCGTAAAAAGTGGTTACTGGGATGAGTGACTGCAATCACAAAGATACATTAAAGTGCAAGAACTGTTTCCCTTGGAGAAAAGATGGTTGAGGAAACTTGGTGTAACCCAAGTCCAAGAAATGAATGCATCACAATGGCAGTGAAGCAGTTATTTTCTATATTTTCAATAACTTATATTTTAATCACATTAGAGAGGAAATTTATGTTTGATCTGGTCAAATTTCTGGTTCAAGCACAAGACTGTTATCATATCTTTTGTTATGTCTAGTCTTGATTTTGCAGAAAGCGTGTTTTATGGAAGAGACTGTTGTAACAAATGCAATTTATAGACTAACGTTAATTGCTGGCATAATACATAAATTCAATGGTTTGTCAGACAGGAGGATAAGTGATTTTATCGTTTTATTTATAGAATCCATCCACATCCTGCATTATTGACTTGTGCACAGTATTTTGGATGGTGAAAGAGACCAGAACTTTGTGTATTGCTTGTGCCTGTGAAACAGCAGTGTTGCTATGGGCTCCAGAGCAGGTTAACCAATGGACTAATATCTATACTTGGGTCTTTGATAAGGTAAAGATGTCTGTTCTTTCTTTCTTGCTATAAATTTGTTTAATTCTGATCATCCAACAGGTATTCGATGCTGAATGATGGAGTTAGATTAGTTTGAAATTAAATTAACCCCAAAGCTTTACATTCTCAGAATTCCAGACAATTTATTGAGTTTATCTTCTTGGAGTATTATCATCTTCTGGTGATATCTGTGAAAACCTGTGTACTGAACCAGCTAATTAAATTGTTTTGCCAGCATTTGGGTATAACAAAAAGTTGGAGGATTGTGATTAATAAACACTAGTGTTCACAACAAGTCTGAAATTTGTGTTAGTTTAGAGATATGGCATGCAAACAGGCCCTTCAGCCAACTGAGTCCATGCTAACCATCACCTGTTCACACTAGTTCTAGGTTGTCTTACTTTCACATTCACTTCTTACACACTAGGGACAATTTATAGAGGTCAATTAACTAACAAACCTGCAAGTCTTTCCTTGTGCTTTCCAATCTAATAGATCGTTCTGATTCTATCTTAATTTGATTTTACATCACGTCAATCTGACCTGATGAGATTATCTTAGCCATTTAGATCTGTTCAGAGACAACTTGGCAGCAGTTTAACTCCTTATGTGTACAGGTTTTACGGTGTTTAAGAATGGGTTGATGAAGAGGTGGACTCATTTTTGAAGGTTTTACCATTTCTAACATTGATTTGCTTCTTTCCTCTTTTATTCAGGTTCCCATAATTGAACTCATCCCCATTCCAGATGCTGTTAACATTCTCTGTGTGGCTTTTGGAAGCCTGGAGATAAGGGAAGTAAAGTAAGGCTGGAAAAAATGTCAACAAAACCATAAATGTACTGCACTGCTGACAGAATTGCACCTGCACAACGCAACAGTTTTTTTAATAACCCACAACGTATCATAACCAGACTGGTGAAATTGACATGCGCCTACAGTTCTCTTACCATTCACACATTGTGACGTAGCATAATCATAATTGGTTACAAGCCACTGAGCTAAGATTTGAGCAGAGAGCAGAAATTAATTGCTTCTTGAGGATGCGGTTGTAGAAAGTAGCAGGGAAAATGTCCTGTGCCCATTTAAATTCCTCTTGGCAACTGTTTTTAACGTCTCAATATAAAATCTGTGTATGGCTGTCAATGGGAAATTTATTTTCTCGTAATGTCTCTATCACAGTTCAAAATAGGGCATACTGAAGTAAAATACGTCAGTAGACGTAGTAGTGAGTTAAGAGCAGTTTTGTTTCTAGTTCAAGAAGTTATGGAGCATAAGTGCAGAAGATGTTTGGAACCATTGTCTTTCAGACGATGCTATAAAACCCAAATCATCGTGGCTGGACATTAAAAAAATCAATATTGCAAGGAAAACTTGGGGAACTCTTCCAGGTGACATGGGCAATGTTTATACCTCAATCAATATCATTTAAAAAAAAAACAACATTATCTACTAATTATTATATTGCTGTTTTGTGCAGGCTTGCTGTAAACAAATTGGCTTTTGCATTTCTTATGTCACAACAGTGACCATGTTTCAAAAGTACTTAAATGGCAAAAAGTCCTTTCAGGCTTTCCAAAGTTGTAAAATTCACCAAGAAATGTAATGACAATTTTTTAATTGTTTAGTCTTTTGCTGTGTGTAGTATTTAGCTTATTCCCAGTCTGTCTCAACTATGTTATTAAAAATTAAACTAATATAAATTAATCATTGGCTGACTTTGGTTGGTCTCTCAGACCTCAACAGTTGTTACAAAACAGAACTGCAGAAGCTTGTTAACTATTGTATGTGAACGAGGCTGCATGGATTTTGGCTGTTGCTATTCAGGTCTGCTCTGCCACTCAATAAAACCGGGTGATCTAATTTTTGGTTTCAATTACAGTTTTTATGTCCACAGCCTCTGTTTTTCCAGTAGTCCAACAATATATCTATCTCAGCCTTAGTAACAACATCCACACCCCTTGCACATCGAGAATTATAAGGATTTACAACAAGGAATTTCATATTCACTCGAACAAGGAGTAGGAATAGGCTATTCATACGTCCTCCATTTATTAAGATAATGGCTGTTATCTGAATGTAACCTCAGCTCAGCAGGTCGATTTCATTATAATCTCGGGTCATTATTCCCATCTATCTGCAGTAACTTTTTACCTCCTTTCTTATAAAGAATCCATCTACTGCTGTCTTGAAAATATTAAAAGTTCTGCTTCCACCTGTGTCTTAAATGGGCGTTCCCTGGTTCTAACCACCCATAATAGGAAATGTACTCCCTGGATTCGCCCGTCAAAATTTAATGTTTCGCTTAAATCTCCTCTCTTACCCACTCCAGTAGGTACAAATTTAGCCTGTCCAATCTTTCAACATCAGACAATCCACCCAATCCAGGAATTAATTTAATCATGTGTAGGAAGGAACTGTGGATGCTGGTTTAAACCGAAGATAGGCACAAAAGGCTGGAGTAACTCAGTGGGTCATCTCTGGAGAAAAGGAATAGGTGACGTCACCAATTAATTTAGTCAGTTCCAACAGCACCCAACATATTAACATTCTTACTTGAACACAAAGATCAACATAGGGCACTCCAAATGTTTTTCATCAGTTCCTTATATAACCGGAGCATAATCTCCCTACTTTTATATCTGATTATCCTAGTAATAAACAATAATATTCTGTCAGTTTTTCCAATTATTTGCTATCCTTTTGTGAAATGTGCACTGGGCCATTCAGATACCTCTGCATCTCAGGGCTCTGCAAACTCTTGATATATTGATAAAATATCTTCTTATTATTCCTGCAAAATTAATAGATTTGCATTTTCCCATATTTGCCAGATCTGTTCCCCAAGAATACAATTTTGTCTAATAAAGTCCAGAACCCTTTTCCAAGGACATTTGACTTGAAATAACTAAAATGCTGGAATAACTCAAAAGATCAGGCAGCAAATCTGGGGACATGGATAAGTGAAGTGCTGAGTTACTTCAGCCCATACTGTATTTGTCAGTAGTGTTTTAGCTTAGAGGGAGCTCTACCTCATGCAGGGAGAAAACTATTACTTTTAAAGAATGCCACTCTAATTCTAATAATGGATACAAGGGAATTGTACAATAATCATTCAGATGAAAGCAGGTTCCTCTCCTTTGTGATAAAGATGTTTACCCCCCTGCTTCTTATCAGGGTATTACGCTCTACAGAGCAAGGCTGCTTGGAACATACTCTGCTGCAGACAGGAGATATAAATGCCGTGTTGGGGCTGCCTGGATGGAAACTAGTCTGCTCTTGTGGCACGCTCCAGACTCAAAGCATAGAAATGAACACCCTCTCCAAAGAAGGAAGGTCAGAATTTTATATGTATTATTTGCTTTCTCTTTATTGTTTTACTTTGGTCAGCAGTTTCTCAGTTAGCAGACCACGCGAGATTCTATATGGACTGAGTATTAAAATGGCGTTGGAGTTTGGAGGATTCAAGAGAGATAGATGAAACACCAATGAAGAGAAACTATTATAAGCTTTCAGCTCAGATTTAGACAGCAAGGAGGCATGGAAGGCCAGTCAAATAAAATGCCTATAAACATGATTTTGCTCTGTAATTCCAAGCAGTTTAGATATAACCAACAAAATATTGTGTTTTTTATCCTACTCTTTGTGTTAAAGATGTCACAAGATAATGCTGACTTCTTGATTATGATAACGTTGACGTATAATGATGGACTTGCAAGTAGTGTCACAAATGCATAAAATAGGCTACGAAAAGCCATTGTCATGACTCGCGGCTTAAATGGGGTTTCCAGTTCCCAAATCTGGCATGCCCACAAAAATCTCTCCTGAGCCATAACACAAAAAAATATTGAGTTCACGGAGAGCTGGATGAAGCTTCAGAATAAGAGAAGTGAAAATATTTTGTACTAATTTGGATGTTGGGTAGATTTACTGACTGAATTTTTTGGTTAGGAGTGAGCAATCTATGCAACTTGTCCCTCCCAATGAGATCGTTTTGGCTTTCAGCGAAGTTGAAGGGCAAATAGAAGCTTTGATCGGATCGACTATAATGAGCAACATCGTCATTTGGTGAGAACTTTATTTCCATTTGTTTCTTTATTATCAATATCACAATTTCTCTGTAGCTGTAACAATATATTCTGTCGGTCCGTTTCCTTCCTCTCTTTGCACAACCTGCTTTACTTGTGCATGGTTAGATTGTACTCGTGGCTGATATTATTTGCTTGGTTAGCACGCAAAACAAATTTTTCATTGCATCTTGGTCCACAAGGCAATAATATGCCAATACCATAGTTCAACTGGTAGCAAGCTGGCCTACGAGTCAGACAGCTGAAATCCATTTTAGCCACCTGAGAAAGCAAACCTGAGTTAATATTGCAGTTCAATGCTGGGAGTTTTCTGCAATGTAAATGCTCCTGTCCCACTTAGGAAACCAGAACGGAAACCTCTGGAGACTTTGCGCCCCACCCAAGGTTTCCATGCGGTTCCCGGAGGTTGCAGGTGGTTGCCGGAGGTTGCAGGTAGTGGAAGCAGGTAGGGAGACTGACAATAACCTCCGGGAACCGCACGGAAACCTTGGGTGGGGCGTAAAGTCTCCAGAGGTTTCCGTTCAGGTTTCCTAAGTGGGACAGGGGCATATATTTCTCTTTCAAACCAAAGCCTTGTCTCACTTCCGTGTACTTATAAGATCCTATGGAAGAGGAGTGGGTGAGTTGTAATTAGTGGCCAGAGACGAATACTTATCCCTCAATCAGCATCATTGAAACATCACTTTAAAAAACACTTTATCTGATTATTAGATTATTATTTGTAAAACCTTACTGTGTGATAATTGGCTGTCATATTTCCCACACTACATCAGGGATTGTGCTTCTAAGGGTTTTTCAATGGCTTCTGAGCTCCTTAGGGCATCATAGAAGTACAGGTCTTTCATCTTTTGACTGTTTACCTGTACATGGCCTATGGTGCTCACTTGACCATTTGATCTAATTTAATTTCTTGTTTATCTCCTAGGAACATGAAGACTGGGCACCTCCTCAAGAGGATCCATTTAAGTGAAAGCTACCCTGGCACTGTCTGCCAGAAAGCCTATTCCCAGTCGGTAAGACGCAGTGAGAAATTATTGTTTTATGGTGGTGGAGACTAAGAACTAGAAAATCCTGTATATAATCCAGAACTCTGTTTTCTGTGAGCCTTTTGTCAGGGAGTGACCCATTTTAAACTGAAAGAAGAAAATTAGTAATAGTTGAAAGGATCTTAACTAAAATAGATTTAATGATTCCTTGTTAATGTGGCATTTGGACTGTATTTATAGTGTATGGCGTATTAATATGAGCTTCAGACTATATGCAGAATTGCTATCGTTAAGTACAGTAAATAGAAGTGCTATGTGGAAAGGAAATGGCTATGTATTGGAGGCAAACTTTCCTCTCATTTAATTAACTCAGGGCTGACTGAGAGCAGGAAGTAGAGACCATTTTCATTCAAGACCCTGATGATTTGAGAGTAAAAGATTGCCACTAAAAAGTTAATATTCCAAAATAAAAATGAAATATTTGCTTCTGATAATTCATTTCAAAACCCAGTGGTACAATTTAACTGTGGACCAGTGACATTTAAATTGATTCGCCTTGTTTGATGCTGTACTGTCTCTGGACCTACTGCCTGCTTGGCCTCTTGATTAAATAACTTGCAATTGAAACTACAAGTTCTGGGATTTTAGAGCAGGATTAGCATCGTCAGTTAGGTTAGAAATAATGGCAAATAGTATTTTGACCAAGAATTGATAGGTAGAATATGCAGGTCTTTCTTTCTCCAAACCATCACTCCCCAAAGTAAAGACTTTTAACACTTGCAGTTTCATTTTATCCCTGCCATTATATATCTGTCATGATTATGTCCAATATCACCAGTTTATATATTTCACACGGTCTGTATATATTGTATACTGGAGAGTTGCTTGCTAGTAAATAGAAAAGCTGCTGAAAAAATAAATTAAATCTTGAATGCAGCACCTAAATTATCAGTAAAATCTACAAAGTTAAAATGGACTGGAATAAATATTTAGTAATAATTGTTTTATTTCTGGCATGTAGGGAATATTGTTCATTCTTCTAAGTCGTCGGTACATTGGCACCTGTGAAGGAGAGCAGGTCTGTGTTTTGAGAATGGTGGCTGTTAATCCCATGAATGGGAAAAGTAGACCAATCATGTCGTATACAATCCCTGTGGAATGCAGTGGGAGGTAAGGTCACTTGTATTACCTGATCAGTACCTTCATGTATAAAAATGCCCTTTGATACTCAGTATGTTACTGGGCTATGTTTAGATTGGCCACTCTCAGACATAATATCTAATTGGGCTTTCCCTGCTAAATCTGTACATTCATGTTTTTTCTGAGAAAGTTTCCCTGTAAGTTATATTCTCCTATTAATTGCATCGATTTGTAGTATGGTAAGAGATTAGCTTTCCTGTCAGTGAAAATGGAAAATTGAGTCATAATTTTCTTCAGTGTTGGCTGGCTCATGGAGAGGTTTATGTATCCTAAAAAACAAGGTTCTAACATGAATGAAATGTTGCATTTACATTAATAAAAGGTGCATGAGCATCACTTTAATTGGACCCACCCAGCAGGAAATTGATGGTATGAATTCAACCACCCCAATTTGTTTTCATGTGAAAGGCGTGCCTGCACTTTTGTGCAGCCTCTGTGCCCTTGCCCAAGTACATAAGAAACAGAACTAAACCATTTAGCAGATATGTAATTCAGTCACATAATGGCTGATCTTTTACCACAGTGACATTTGCCTGTACTAACCCCTTAACCCATTGATTCACAAAACATCTATCCATAAATATTCACAGAGACTGAGCCTTCATGGTCCTCTTAAGTACGCTCTACAGGAAGACATTTCTCTCTCTGTCTTGAATGGCCAATCCCTTATGAGATTGTGACTTCTTGTTCTTGACATTCTAGCTAGAGGAAACTTCAACCACATTTACTCAGTCAAGCTCTGTAAGAATCTTGTGTGTTCAACCCATTCATCTGCACTCAAGAAAGTATCAGCCCAAATCTCACCTCCTACTGGAAAAACCTACTATCCCAGGAGTCAGGTTGTGAATTTTGCAATGCTCCCTCAATTGCAAGTATGCTCTGCCTTTGGTAGGGAGATCTAGATCTGTAGGTGTTTTCTTACCAAAGTCCTATATTAGTAGAGCAATGTGAAGTGTCACATTTTGTCCTGTAATCCTCCTGCAATAAAGGTCAATATACCATTTGCTTTTCTAATTCGCAATATACCATTCGCTTTTCCACATCCACTGATTGTGGATGATCAGCCATGATCACATTGAATGACAGTGCTGGCTCGAAGGGCCGAATGGCCTACTCCTGCACCTATTGCCTATTGTCTAATTGTTTGTTGTACCAAAGATTTATTTATAAGAATGCCTAGCTTCCTCTGGATTTCAATACTTTCAAAGCTTTCACATTGTATTCCATATACCATGTTCTTGTCAAGAGTTAGGCTAAAGAAGAACATAGAAATAAGGTGATTGACAGAACCATAATTGACCCGAGGAAAAACGTATGCAACAAATGGTTTGGGGGTGGAATATATTACGGTGTTAATAGTGGAGGCAGATTCAATAGTCAAAAGGAGCCTGGATTACTATGTGAAATAAAAGAAAGCAGGGAGGTGGAACACCTGGATTGTTTTTATACAGAATTGTTTGGGGCACAAAGTCCTCCTTCCACACTAATCATTCTGTGAATCAGGTTAGTTGGATGTGCTCTTCCTTTTAATTAGGTTAATAACACATTTGTAGGAGTATTGTTTTTCTCATTTTAACATTGACTGTATTTCTTTAATCAGGTACATTGATGGAGGTGTGAAGGGGCAGTCCATTGCAGCAATTGTAACTCCCGGAACCATGGTACTTTGGAATCTACTGTCTGGCCAAATCTCAACCATGCTCCAGCATGACTCTAGTGGGGACTGGTCACTATTTTACTGGGCTGAGGAGGACTCGTGTCTTCTAGCCAGAAAGAACGATAGCACTGTGTATATATACAAATGCTTAGGAGCCAGAACAGTATGAATATACTATTGCTGTGTCAAGATTATGCAGGATAAACTTGCAGTACTTTGGTTCGTGAAACCTGTTCACCTCTTTTTTGGATGAAAACCACCAAAGATTTCAATGTGAGCAAAGTGTACAATTCTTTACAAAGCACAATGATTTACTGAGCTACTGCACAGTGCTTTTTTTTAATTGTGGGGATATATTATAAGTTACTATGGACTATTTCGGTAAAATATTCAGTGCATAATTATTTAATATATTCAAATAATTGCAGATTTATTTTGCTTTTAACTGTGGTGATAGGACATTACAGTTCCTTTCCTAATGTACTTGAAGGGCATTCCTGGATCACTGTATATCATGATAACCGAGCAGATTATATTTTCCTCTGTACACTGTCGGTTGAAATAACCACTAATGTAACGTTGGAAAATCTGAGTTGTATTCACATCCACTAACTAGAGCCAGCTTCAAATTTAGACGCAAAATGCTGGAGTAACTCAGTGGGACAGGCAGCATCTCTGGAGAGAAAGAATGGGAGATTGAAGAAGGGTCTCAGCCTGAAACGTCACCCATTCCTCCAGCATTTTGTGTCTACCTTCGATTTAAACCAGCATCTGCAGTCCTTTCCTATACAGCTTCAAATTTACTTCCATTTGGTAGTTGGGTTGTTGACTTTCCCTATTAAGGGGGAACTTCGAAAAGTTTCCAAAAAAGGAATGATTGTACTTGTTTAAAAAGACAAATGAAAGAGGATTATAATGTCACAAATCTGTCTTCAATAAATAAAATCAATTAATCAATCTCTCCTATTCAATGTATATATACATAAAATGCGTAAGAAGCATCATGCCAAATTGAGTCTATTGTCATATACACAAGTACGTTGAGGTTAAAATCATTTGTGCAGCAGCATCACAAGCCCATGGACTCAGACAACACACAAAATATTTTATACAACACATAAAACATTATTTACAAGACATTGTGAGGAAAAAGATAGCAAAAACAAGACAAAATGAGAAATGCAATTCATGGTTGCATAAGGGGTGCTCCATTACGTTCTGTTGTTGAGGTAGGATTAGGGTTGTGCAGATCTGTTGAAGAACCTGATCAATACCCTAATCGAGTGCAGCACAGTGACGGAGTTGTTGCTTTGCAGCGCCAGAGACCCAAGTTCGATCCTGGGGTTTCTCCGTGTCCTACAACACTTCAAAGATGTACAGGTTTGTAGGTTAATTGGTTTTGTTTAAATTGTGAATTGTCCCGTGTGTGTAGGAGTACAGGGATTGCTGATCATCATGGACATGGTAGGTCAAAGGGCCTGTTTCTGTGCTGTATCTCTAAAGTCTAAAGTAAAAAACTGACCAATCGAATGCAGCAAAACCATGCAGCAGAACTCTCACCATGGCACAATGTGCCATTGTCCAGAACCACTCTTCCAGCACTAATCAGTACATTTTGACCTAATCTTCTGGCTAACCTCTCTCTATCCTCTGGGTTTTCTGTGATACAGTTGTCAAAGTCACCCTCACATTTTCAGGTATACAGAGCCCACCATAATGTTTGGGACAAAGACCCATTATTTATTTATTTGCCTCTGTACTCCACAATTTGAGATTTATAATAGAAACAATCATATGTGGTTAAAGAGCGCATTGTCAGATTTTAATAAAAGCCATTTCACCATGTAGAAATTACAGTGGTTTGCATCTTGCAGTGTAGCTTCTAATTTCTGTTCATGACGTCTTCTGCAGACAGTGGTCATTGACAAATCCACACCCGACTCCTGAAGAGTGTTTCTGATCTGTCTGACAGGTGTTTGGGGATTTTTCTTTGTTATAGAGAGAATTCTTCTGTCATCGGCTGTGGAGGTCTTCCTTGGCCTGCCAGTCCCTTTGCGATTAATAAGCTCACCAGTGCTCTCTTTCTTCTTAATGATGTTCCAAACAATAGACGCAGGAGTAGGCCATTCGGCCCTTTGAGCCAGCACCGCCATTCAAATGTGATCATGGCTGATCATCCCCAATCAGTACGTCGTTCCTGCCTTCTCCCCTAAACCTCTGACACCCGTACTAATCAAGAATCTATCTATCTCTGCCTTAAATATATCCACTGACTTTGCCTCCACAGCCTTCTGTGGCAAAGAATTCAACATTCACCACCCTCTGACTAAAGAAATTCGTCATCCCTTCCTAAAGTCCTTTCATTCTTTGGCTATTACCTCAAGTCCTAGACTCTCCCACTGGTGGAAACATCTTCTCCACATCCGCTCTATCTAAGTCTTTCTCACTGAGTAGAAATTCCGAAGACTAGAAGGCAGCTTCCAGATGAGGGGGAAAATTTCAAGGAGGTATGCGTGAACATATTTTTGCACAGAGGGTGATGGGAGCCAAGAACATGCTGCCAGGAGTGGTGGTGGAGGCAAATGCCATAGTGTCATTGAGGAGGCTTTTGAATAGGCACATGGACACGCAGGGATGGAGGAATATGTATCACATACAGGCAGAGGAGATTCATTTAAATTGGCATCGGACATTGTGGGCTGAAGGATCTGTTCCTGTGCCTATCCATGTTCATGGGCGAACTGTTCGATGTACAGACAGAGCCAGCAAATGATGCTGAGGTAGAGGATTAGGCGTGAACGTTGAATGGCGTAATTGCGATGTCTAATGTGTGCTCCTGCTTTAGTTTATTCAGTCTGAAGAAGGGTTTCGGCCCGAAACGTTGCCTATTTCCTTCGATCCATAGATGCTGCTGCACCCGCTGAGTTTCTCCAGCATCTTTGTGTACCTTTAGTTTATTCCTACTCCATGGACTCACTTGTAGGTCCATGAGACAACCTGCGGCTATGGGTAGGTTCGAGGGATCCAATGTGTGCTCCTGCTCCAGTTTATTCTCCTCCATGGTCTCACCTGCAGGTCGATGGACAATCTGTGGCTGCGGGTAGGTTCGAGTAGTCTAATGCAAAGCAAAGATCCTACAGCGGATCCTCTGCTATAGGATCTTTGATGCAAAGTGCTCCTGGTGCAAGGACTCACCCACAGGAGGTCCGTGGACAGACAACCTGTGGCTGCGGGGTTGCGCTGATCGGCTGAGCTCACTCCCTGCTGCGCCGCCAGTGGCGGGCCACCGAAACGCAGCCTGGTTTGCGCATGCACGCCGCGGTGCACGCTGGAATTCCCAGGAAGATGGCGGCGCGTGTGCTCTCTCGGTGCCTGCGCCGGTGGCCGCAACCTTGGAGCGGGCCAAGGACAGGCGTGGGTCTCCGGGCCCAGCTCCAGCTCCCGCTCCCGCTCCCGCTCCCGGCCGTAGCCAGCGCAAACTGCTTCCATGCTATTAGCAGGCAGCCACCCGGTGCATCGCACCCGGCTCAGGTAATAAGGCAGCGTCTGACCTGGGCAGACTTCAGATGCTGTTGGCTGGTGGGCGGGAGCAGTCACCCCGGGGCCGTACTTCTGTTTAAAATACTTAAATCCAGCCAGAAAATCTCATTTATTTTCTGCAATCCATTCCTTAAAGACAGGATTTAAACTTGGGGAATTAGGCTTTAGACTTGGAGAAGTAGATATCAGCCCCCACTGATATCTACGTCTGTCATTTGCAAAGGTCAGGACATCATGTTACAAAATCTTCAATGTAGGCAAGAAATTAAACTTGCATTTATATAGTGCTTGGTCGTGAATTCAAAACAGAGTATAACAGTAGCTTCCAGAATGGATGGGTAGTGAAGTAAATTGTGAAGAGGATATAAAGTAGCTGCAATGGCATTAGGATAATTGAACAGGTAAAGATCTGCCAAGTGGAATATAATGTATAAAAACTGTGAAGTTATCCACTTTGGTGGGAAATGTAAATTGTAAGAGATTGCAGAGATTTGTTTTCTCACAGTGATTTGCAGAAATAAGGTATGTAGTAGGTATGTAGAGTGATGGGGCAAGCTAGCATTATTGTTGCCCATTGGTGCTTCACAAATTTATCACAGGTGAATTTTATGCAAAGGTGCTTCATTTCTTTGGAGAATTGGCAAGACAATGCCAGCAATGTTGCATGTTCCTTATTTACCAAATTATGTTGATGCGTTTGAAGTTTAATGTTCATAGAAGATTTAGTTGGCATGCCTGGAATAGGAGGGTTGTCATGAGCAGAAAGGTTGGTCAGGGGTCCATATTTCGCCCTTTGAGCGCTACATTGCCATTCAACAAGTTCGGTAGGATGAGTTTTCTAGGATGAAAGGTGAAGAGTGACTGAATGATCAACAGAGTAGATTTGAGGAGATTCTTTCTACATGTGGAAAAATCTAGTTTGGAGTTAATTTTCAATAGTTCAATTGTGTTTTATTGTCAAGTGCAAAACAGTGAAATTCTTTTAATTCATATAATTCAGTTGAGGTGATTTTTTTTTCCTGTGGTTGTGGCGGTTGGAAATGTGTTTCGTCAAAGCTGAATGCAGCCTCCAAATGTTTCTAAGGCGGTAGAAGAATACTTGATAAGTGAGGAAGTGAAAGATTATCATGATTAGGCAGAAATTAGATCAGCATGGTTAAGCCCAGTGTAGGAGACACTAGATTGGGGCAATCCCATGACAAACACCTCATTTGGCCCTTCACTGGATGCTAGGGGAGCCGCAAAGGAAGCATTGTAGGCTCTGTTAAGTAAGAATCAGCACTGAGCTGGTAGCAGGAGAGTTGATAGGTGGAAGAGTAAGTTAGGTTTGGCTCCCGATTTGTAGGGCAGAGTGGTACCCTGTGCAGCATACAAAATGTATGATAAATTTATCACAGCAAATATTGAGAAAGTAGTCAAACTTTCAGCAGTCAAGTTAGTGTGCAGATCTGTTTCTTAGTATTTTTGGTAGAGGGATAACTACAGATTCCGTTTGCAGATAGGTTGGACGTTTACCTCCTGTTCTGGCTCATTTTTATCCGGCAGTCAATGTCGGCCGCCCATTCTTTTTAAATTAAAGATTTTTTTTAGATAATAACACATTACTGTTGTGCTCCTTCCCTTGTTCCTGGCTCTCTCCCCCCCCCCCCCCCCCCCCCCCCCCCCCATCAGAGAAGAAGCTGGTGCAAGTGTGCATGTATTTTAAGAACCAAGGGTAGTGGTTCAACTACCAAAAGGTTATAATATAAACCCTAAAGCCTGAACCTCATATTATCAGACAGTGCCGTCAGAGAGAACAATTTAATATTTTGGATCAGGAATTAAGGGATATGCTCCAACTTTCTTTTGTTACTCCAGTTTGCATCTCTTCCAAATAACTATTAAGAGGATTGGCTGTATTTTTGTGTGGCTGTAAATTTATTGATTGTAATTGTGCATTTCATAACATTAAAGTGTTTCATCTTTGGAATATTTCAGAGCAATGCTGCAATGTAATTTTGCATACATTGCCCTCCATAATGTTTGGGACAAAGGCCCATCATTTATTTATTTGGCTCTGTATTCCACAATTTGAGATTTGTAATCAAAACAATCACATATGGTAAAAGTGCACATTGTCAGATTTTAATAAAGGCCATTTTTATACATTTTAGTTTCATCTTGTAGAAATTACAGCTGTGTCTATACATAGTCCCCCCCCATTTCAGAGAACCATAATGTTTGGGACACAGCAATGTCATGTAAATGAAAGTAGTCATGTTTAGTATTTAGTGGCATATCCTTTGCATGCAATGACTGCTTGAAGTCTGCGATTCATGGACATCACCAATTGCTGGGTGTCTTCTCTGGTGATGCTCTGCCAGGCCTGTATTACAGCCATCTTTAGCTTATGCTTGTTTTGGGGGCGAGTCCCCTTCAGTTTTCTCTTCAGAATATAAAAGTCATGTTCAATTGGGTTCACATCGGGTGATTGACTTGGCCACTCAAGAATTTATCAATTTTTAGCTTTGAAAAAGTGGTTTGCATCTTGCAGTATAGCCTCTGTATTACTATTCATGAAGTCTTCTGCGGACAGTGGTCATTTGCAAACCCACACCTGACTCCAGAAGAGTTTTTCTGATCTGTCGGACAGGTGTTTGGGGACTGTGTATAAACACAACTGTAATTTCTATATGGTGAAACCAAGATGTATAAAAATGGCCTTTATTAAAATCAGACAATGTGCACTTTAACCACATGTGATTTTTTTTCTGTAACAAATCTCAAATTGTGGAGTACAGAGGCAAATAAATAAATGATGGGTCTTTGTCCCTAACATTATGGAGGGCACTGTATATGTATATATTCATAGATTAGCCCAGACTGTTTAAAACCAACTTGTTTTTCTCATTTGCAGACGTGCAGTTTATTCCCACAGACATGTCGTCAGTATGGAGATCTGCCGCCTCTTTCACTGGACAGCATCCATGAGCGAGTACTGTATGTGTTAAAACTGTATGACAAAATTAACCCTGATAAGGTATGGAAACATATTTATACGTGGGATGGGTACTTTATTTTCCTGTAGATTATGATGGCAAATATTTTTGTTTTAAAATACATAGAAACATAGAAATTAGGTGCAGGAATAGGCCATTCGGCCCTTCAAGCCTGCACCGCCATTCAATATGATCATGGCTGATCATCCAACTCAGTATCCCGTACCTGCCTTCTCTCCATACCCCCTGATCCCCTTAGCCACAAGGGCCACAGCTAACTCCCTCTTAAATATAGCCAATGAACTGGCCTCAACTACCCTCTGTGGCAGAGAGTTCCAGAGATTCACCACTCTCTGTGTGAAAAAAGTTCTTCTCATCTTGGTTTTAAAGGATTTCCCCCTTATCCTTAAGCTGTGACCCCTTGTCCTGGACTTCCCTAACATCGGGAACAATCTTCCTGCATCTAGCCTGTCCAACCCCTTAAGAATTTTGTAAGTTTCTATAAAATCCCCTCTCAATCTCCTAAATTCTACAAAGGTTAACAGGAAAAAATTTAACTTTTAAACTTGACAAACCCTGATAAATAATACACCACATCAGGGGGTGGGGGAGTAACAGCATGAACCTCAGTTAGCTAACTAATGGCTACAAAAGGTCGTATCACCTTGATCATTAACTCTCCATAGATGCTGCCTGATCTGATCCATTGAACATTTCTGACATTATACATTTTCAGCACCAGCTGTTTTTGCTTTGGTCACGTAATGTCATTAAATGATTCTGCAAAAGATCATTTTATGCTTTTTAATGTTCAGCCATGGGCTGGCATTGTTTTGAGTTTGGAGGTAAAGCATGGAAACGGGCCTTTTGTCCACAAGCCATCAATCACCTGTTCATACTATTGTTTAAGAAGGAACTGCAGATGCTGGAAAATCGAAGGTACACAAAAATGCTGGAGAAACTCAGCGGGTGCAGCGGCATCTATGGAGCGAAGGAGATGGGCAACGTTTCGGGCCGAGATCCTTCTTCAGACTGAAGAAGGGTTTCGGCCCGAAACGTTGCTCCTTGCTTTTAAAAAAAATTGGTTTGTGACTTACACTCTGTGATCAGTGTGTGCCAGTGAGGGTGAATGAGTTCTAGCCCTCCGCCCAGAAGCTAACCATGAGTAAGGCAAATTATATTAGGAGGAAAGAGCAAAGTGGTCTAATGGGTAGAACTACTGTCTCTCAGCTAACTGACTTGGGTTCATTCCTAACCTCTAGTGCTATCTGCGTGGAGCTTGATTGTTCTCCCGGGGCGTTTTCCCCTGCATACTCTGGCTTCCTCCCACATCACAAACATATGCTGGTTGATGGATTCATTGGTTACTGTAATTTACCCCTAGTATTGGTGATGGGTAAATTGGTGGTCATATGGGAGGGAATATTTTAGAAGGAATTAATTGCTCTGAGAGCTGGCACAGATTCAACAGGCTGGTGAAATATGGGGGAAATGTTTTTTTTGTTTGATGATTCTTGGAGTGATCTTTGGTCAATTAGACTAGAGCTCTCCAGTGATTCCATGTGAGTGTTTTTTTTGTGCACATCTGGAACCCTCTATATTTACAATGTTTACTCTCTTTTCAAAGCTCGTGGTAAGCTCCCATTTTATGAAAGATTTGGGATTGGACAGTTTGGATCAAGTGGAAATCATTATGGCCATGGAAGATGAGTTTGGTAAGCATTCTTACTTCCTTTGCCTCTGATTGTAAGCTTCAATCATTGCTGTTTTTGTGTCCTATAAATTCTGTTCCCTTTCCCTGAATAAGGTGATTTACATTATGGTGCATGAACTCTAACAAGGAGCCTTCCAATACCACGTTCAAATGGTTGGTTGTCATGTGTCATACTAGACCTAGTCATTGACTCTAACCCTAACGCACACGCACATGCTTTTGGGGACCAGGGCTTTCTGCTTACCAGAGCTCCGTCCCATAAATGACCGAGTAGTTAGTGTCCTCTTGCAGCAAGACTTGGGAGCGACTGAGTAGCATATAACATTGTTCTATACCTCCCAGCAATGACTGCCTCTCCCTAACATTCATTTAATATCAGTGCTAAGACTGAATCTCCCTCACTTACCTTATCCAGCAGCACACAACATAAACCTTCTGACAAGCCACATCAATGCTTACAACAATGGCAATTAAAGATTATATTTGGTGGTTTGGTATTCTGAGGGCTTGGAGCTCACCTCTTGACTCCCCCAAAGACTTTCCTCCATTTTCAAGAGGCAAATTAGGAGTGGAATGGGTCAGCATCCATGAACCTGGTTGGCTGCAGCCGAGAAACTTGTGCAAAGGAATCTGCTTGATAGCAGTCGATCTACTACTTGAATGTTCACTCCCTCCACCATGCAAAGTGGGTGTAGCGTACAGTATCTGTGCAGGTGCAGCATTTCCCCAATGTTCTTTTGGCAGCAGCTCACAACCACAGGTGTTACCACATGTATTACCACTTAGATTGGCATGGCCAGCTGTTGACTCCAGGGTACTTGATGGATATCTGGCAAAACGTAACGCTGTACAGTGTTGGTATGTTGGTGATAAATAACGCTGATAAAACCAGTCTCCAGGGCCACTAATCTTCTGTTCTATCTATTGCAGGGTTTGAGATTCCAGATGGAGATGCAGAAAAATTAATGACGCTGGAAGAGATTGTAACTTACATCGCCAACAAAAAAGATGTGTATGAATAAATGTGTTTCTTTGTTCCTGGAGAATCATTGCAGGGTAAGAGATTTCATTTGTCTAATTAAAGGGGAGGGGCAATGTGCACAAAGTCACATTAATCTGTCTTCAGTCACATGAGCTGTGAGGGGCAAGGGAAATATTAATTTGTTCTCTCAGATCCCTTGGTCAGAAATAATGCAATGACATTTGTAGAGTTTTATTACAGAAGATATCTATTTGTTATTGCTGTGGGATGGATGGGAGTGGTGAGGGGTTTGGTCAGAAGAATTGCTATGTTTGGAGCTAGTCTTCAGATTGAGAGGAGGTTGGGATTTGACAGCTCCCAATACTAGAAAAAGTCCTTTGTAGGAATTGTTCAATATGACTCTGCATGAAGTCATGGCCATGATATGACAATGTACAAGAAGCCAGTGGAACAATAGCATTGTGAGTTAATAATCTGCAAACACAAGTTCAAATCTAAATGTAGTAGTTAAGGAATGTAAATTCAGTTCAATAAATAAATCTGGAATAAATAGTACCTGAAATAGAAAGCACAAAACACCAGAGCTACTATGAAAGCATGATTCAGTGATTTTCCTTGGAGAAGGAAATTGCCGTCTTTGAAAAATCTGACTGGTACATCTCTGCAAAGTTTATGAATGTTAATTGCCATCAGAAATGTTACAAAGATTGTTACTACAAGCCACCACTTTCTAACGTGAGATAAATACAAGTACTGGTGATGACCATGAATGATTTTGTTTTAAAGAGGATCAAGTAAAATATCTCTTCTGGAGCCTATTATATTGAGTTAGACACCAATACTTGCGCAGTGTGTAGGTCAGCTATAGTACATAGAAACATAGAAATTAGGTGCAGGAGTAGGCCATTCGGCCCTTCGAGCCTGCACCGCCATTTAATATGATCATGGCTGATCATCCAACTCGGTAAACCTGCCTTCTCTCCATACCCCCTGATCCCCTTAGCCACAAGGGCCACATCTAACTCCCTCTTAAATATAGCCAATGAACTGGCCTCAACTACCCTCTGTGGCAGAGAGTTCCAGAGATTCACCACTCTCTGCGTGAAAAAGTTCTTCTCATCTCGGTTTTAAAGGATTTCCCCTTTATCCTTAAGCTGTGACCCCTTGTCCTGGACTTCCCTAACATCGGGAACAATCTTCCTGCATCTAGCCTGTCCAACCCCTTAAGAATTTTGTAAGTTTCTATAAGATCCCCTCTCAATCTCCTAAATTCTAGAGAGTATAAACCAAGTCTATCCAGTCTTTCTATCGTACGCTAACAGACCCTCCCCATCCATGCTCAGCTAACTTAACACAGACAAAGGAAAAGCCTGTGTGAATCAATACTCTGTAAACTGATCAGTGACATCTTTGGAAAAATTACAGACAATAACATAAAGATTCTGAAACCAGTGTTTTGCTTTTGCAGGTACTAGCTGTCGGAAGTATGTGACACACCCAAGATGTCGGTAGTGCTTGAAGTACAACGTGCTACTGCGGCTTTTGTTGTTTGTTGAGATGGTGATTTTTCACATTCTTCAACCTTTATTTGATTTCAGAAAATAAATTACTATTGACGACTTGAGCATGTATTGCTGTTTATTAATCTGATCAATCTGACACAATGAATCCTAGATCAATGAGCAACAGTGGTTATGATTTATTAGAAATGGGAGGAGGGAAGGAATTAACTACCTTAAATTCTGCCATTCATTGAGGGTTTTAATCTGTATCCCATCCTATATTTACTATACCTTGGGTTTTTGTGTAAAACTTTCAAATTTATACCACTCTCAGTGTGTTTCCTATTTTATTTCCTGGATGTGCCGGCTCTTGCTCTCTCAGCAGGAATAACCCTCCCTCTGCTTAGTTCCTCTGTTCTATTCAAAATTCAAACTTTTAATGGTTCAATGGATCTGTATTTGTCACATGTACTGAGATACAGTGAAATTCATTTTAGTATACAGTTCAGGACAGGTATCACTATACTTTAATTTAACTTTAATTAAGTTGCCTTCAGTCTATATTCCTGGGGAGTGCAAGTCCATTATTGGGCAAAGCTACGTAGAGTAACAAAGTTAAATTGGTATTGGTATTTTGTTTCTGTGCTACAGTGCCCTCCATAATATTTGGGACAAAGACCCATGATTTATTTATTTGCCTCTGTACGCCACAATTTGAGATTTGTAATAGAAAAAAATCACACGTGGTTAAAGGGCACATTATCGGATTTTATTAAAGGGTATTTTTATACATTTTGGATTCACCATGTAGAAATTACAGCTGTGTTTATACATAGTCCCACTATGTATAAATGCTGCTGTAATTTCCACATGGTGAAACCAAAATGTATAAAAATGGCCTTTATTAATGTGCACTTTAACTGCACTGTGATATTTTCTATTACAAATCTCAAATTGTGGAGCACAGAGGGAAACAAATAAATGATGGGTCTTTGTCTCAACATTATGGAAGGCACTGTATCTTATTAAATCAGATATTCAATTGCTGAAAGGACAGCTTCAAATAATATTCTTTGCATTCTTCACTTCCCACTGGTCGCTAACCAGCTGATGAGAAGAGAAACAAATTAGATAATCATAAACATTTATGGCATGAGGTATTTGGCTCATTTGTACATGTGCTGTTATTGGGATAAATCTCCTGTTCCAGCAGTCACTCTAGCCTCAAACATTAAAAATACGCAAAGTATTTGTCTATGAGATCAGGGTTGTCTCACCTTTTCAAGCCCTGCTACTCTGCGAAATAAACTTTTCTCCCATCAAATTGATCTCAATGTTTCCTCCCAACGACTGGCAAAATCGGGGTAAATCCCTTCAAACTCCTCCAATGTTAGCTGATGTGCTGGAACCAGAACTGTATGCAGAATTGTATCTGTGGCCTAACTAGTGTTATATGTGGGTCGAGTGTGCTCTCTTACATTCAGAAATAAAAGGGAAATGGCTTAAAGCTGCCCTCCTAATTTCCCTTACACATTTCTCAAGTTCTGCCTGAATTGTCACTGCGAAAATGAACTTTGCATTGTAACACATCTAAATTAAGTATATACTGAATTCTCTCTTGGAATTATTATTTATTGGTAATATATGTCGTCTGGGTTGCGTTAGAGGAGTTCATGATCGTCTTCAAGCAGAACTCTCTGAGAAGCAATTGACGACCCAAGTCATTGAAATTCTGGTCCATTGGCGCCGGGATGCGAGGAGGGGAGAATCTTCCCAGTATTCGCCAGTATACATTTTTCCCACTAGGTGGCAGGGTGAGACGGGTTTGTGCCTTCACATGGAATCAGACGAGGCTGCAGATGCAGGAATCGTGAGCAAATTGCAACACAAAGATACTAGAGGAGCTCTATAATCTTTGATGCAAACTGAGGAACTCAGCGGCTCCGGCTGCATCTGTGGAGAGAAATGAAGATGAGTCCCGACTCGTCACATTTTGTCTCTGTGCCTCCGCAGATGCTGCCTGACTCGTCGAGTTACTCCGAGGTTTATACATTATGCTTTTAAATATACCGCACTTTAAAATCCACAATTTACCTCGACTGTTACTGTACGCAACACGAGATTATTGGTAACCCGATGTTTTCCAATGCATGTTTTATATGTGGTTATCTACCTCGAGTGGAAATAGGATTACAAAAAGCCAGCACGTGCACAGCAGAGTCTGATGAAGGGTTCCGACCCAAAACTTCACCTATACTTTTCTCCAGAGTTACTCCAGCACTTTGTGTCTACGGTGTAAACCAGCATCTGCTGTTCCTTCCTGCACAAGCCGCGGCCACGTGTACCCTGCACTCGCCCGGTGCTCCTGTTTGCTGTATCAACCTCCCCCCCCGGTTTCCCCATTCATTCGTCCCCCCTCCTCTCCTCTCCTCAGGTCTCTCTCGGTCTCTCCCACTTCTCCCTCAGTCCTAGTTCTCCCAGACACGCTTCCATTTCCCTGACAGGGTTTGGGTCGGATATCCTCTCCGGCTGCCGGCCAACCACAAGCGCTGGGATATCAGGATCTACGAGCCACCCTCCGGGCTCCTTGCATTTCGCTCCGATCAATGCAGCTCCCGGGTCGGCAGCCGCTCTCTTCCCGCTGGGCTCCTCGGCCTCCTCTCGGATGGACCATGTGGGCCAGAGCAAGTTGGCTTCTGCTTCTCGCCAACGCAGGTAACCCAAGTTTACAGTCCTGAATAGAGGGGCGAAAGGGCTCCGGGAGATGACGTTTAACTGCAATTCTCTCGCGTTTAATTCAAATCCTGTCGCACATTTTTCAAAATGCAACGTACTTTTTTTGAACGAGCCTGTGGCGCTCTGATAACTGTTACAAATACGTATTTTTCGTGGGTGTAACCAGAGCGCACGGCGTATGTACAATAGCACCGCGTGTCTCAGTACTCAGTATCGTGTGCGCAGCAGCATTCACGTGTACCGAGAATAGTACGCAAAAACACTTTATTTTGCGTACTATTCAGGCTAGCCACAGCATCAGGTAGTTAAAAAAGAGAAAAGAAATTGATTGTAAAATTACAGAGAAAGTGCAGGATTAAAAACGGTGTAAAGTCCACAATGAGATAGATTGAGAGATCAGGATCCAATCTTTAGCAAAAAAAGAAGTCCATTCGAGAATCTGAATTCAGTGGTGAAGAAACTATTCTTGCATTTAGTGGTACATTTTATCATGCTTTAGTATCTTCTGCCCAAGAAAGAGGAAATAAGAGAATGACTGAGGTGTGAGTTGTCATTGATTATGTTGCCTGCTTTCCCAGGATCCCAGGAATTAGTACGTTATATGATGAGCGTTGATGGCACTGGGTCTGTACTCGCTGGAGTTTATAAGGATGAGGGAGCTCCTCATTGAAATTTACCGAATAGTTGGAGGCTTGGATAGAATGGATGTGGAGAGGATGTTTCCAATAGTGGGAGAGTCTGGGACTAGAGGTCATAGCCTCAGAATTAAAGGATGTTCGTTTAGGAAAGAGATGAGGAAGACTTTATTTGGCCAGACGGTGGTGAATCTGTGGAATTCTTAAAGACCAGTTAGCCTGACATCGGTCGTGGGGAAGATGCTGGAGTCAATTATTAAAGAAGCAATAACGGCACATTTGGATAGCTGTAAAAGGATTGGTCCAAGTCAGCATGGATTAATGAAGGGGAAATCCTGCTTGACTAATCTTCTGGAATTTTTTGAGGGTGTGACAAGTGAAATGGATGAAGGAGTGCCAGTGGATGTAGTGTATCTGGACTTTCAGAAAGCCTTTGACAAGGTCCCACACAGGAGATTAGTTGGCAAAATTAGAGCACATGGTATTGGGGGTAGGGTATTGACATGGATAGAAAATTGGTTGGCAGACAGGAAACAAAGAGTAGGAATAAACAGGTCCCTGTCAGAATGGCAGGCCACTGAGTGGTGAGTGGCGTGCCGCAAGGCTCGGTGCTGGGGCCACAACTATTTACTATATATATTAATGATTTAGATGATGGAATTAAAAGTAACACTGGCAAATTTGCAGATGACACAAAGCTGGGTGGCAGTGTGAACTGTGAAGAGGATGCTAGGAGGTTGCAGGGTGACTTGGACAGGTTGAGTGAGTGGGCAGATGCATGGCAGATGCAGTATAATGTAGATACATGTGAGTTTATCCACTTTGGCGGCAAGAACAAGAAGGCAGATTATTATTTCAATGCTGTCAGATTATGGAAAAAGGGAAGTGCAACGAGACCTGGGTGTCCTTGTACACCAGTCACTGAATGTAAACATACAGGTATGGCAGGCAGTGAAGAAAGCTAATGGCATGTAGGACTTCATAACGAGAGGATTAGAGTATAGGAGTAAAGAGGTCCTTCTGCAGTTGTACTGAGCCCTGGTGAGACCACATCCGTAGTATTGTGTGCAGTTTTGGTCTCCTAATTTGAGGAAGGACATTCATGCTATTGAGGCAGTGCAGCATAGGTTCACAAGGTTAATCCCCAGGATAGCAGGACTGTCATATGGGGAAAGATTGAGAAGACTGGACTTATATTCACTGGAATTTAGAAGGATGAGAGGGGATCTTATAGAAACGTATAAAATTATAAAAGAACTGGACAAGCTAGATGCAGGAAAAATATTCCAAATGTTGGGGGAGTCCAGAACCAGGGGCCAAAGACTAAGAATAAAGGAGAGGCCATTTAAAACTGAGATGAGAAAAAAAAAACTTTTTCACCCAGAGAGTTGTGAATTTGTGGAAATCTCTCCCACACAAAGCAATAGAGGCCAATTCACTGGATGAATTTAAAAGAGAGTTAGATAGAGCTCTAGGGGCTAACGAAATCAAGGGATATGGGGAGAAGGCATGCACGGGTTACTGATTGTGGATGAACAGCCATGATGACAATGAATGGTGGTGCTGGCTCGAAGGGCCAAATGGCCTCCTCCTGCACCTATTTTCTATGTTTCTAATGCTGAAGAATGGGGTTAGGAGGGAGAGATAGATCAGCCATGATTGAATGATGGAGTAGACTTGATGGGCCAAATGGCCTAATTCTGCTCCTATTACTTATGACCTTATGACTTGACCTTCCCAAGGCAGTGTGAAATGTAGATGGAGTCAATGGGGAGAGAGGATGCTTTGTGCGATTTACTGGATTGCACCTACAACTCTCACCAATTGCTTGCTGTCATCATCCTAATATAGACACAAAAAGCTGGAGTAACTCAGCAGGTCCGGCAGCATCTCTGTGAAACGGTGGCGCAGCGGTAGAGTTGCTGCCTTACAATGCCAGAGATTGTAATCCGAGGCACTGACTGTGTGTACAACAGCACTGTGTCCCAACATTGTGTATGACAGGGAGTAATCCCAGCTCTGACTGTGTGAATAACAGCACTGTGTCCCACCTCTGACTATGTGTGTGCGCAGTTGTTTTTTTAATCACAATCTGTGTTCTTCAGGGTTTCTCCTCGGCCCATCCCAGGAGGAGTGTGGCGGTGTTCTGCTTCCCAATGTCACCCAGGGAATCTCGCAGTATTCCCTGCCTGCGACCGACTCCGTCAATGGGATCAGGTGTTACTGGATTCTGCCAGCACCCAGAGCGGCGGCCGTCGAGTTGGAGGTTGTGTCAAATCAGACAGCGCCCCGGACCGGTGCCGGCTGTACTTCTGCCCACTTGACAATCACACTGCAAGCAACAGAAAAGGAAAGTGAATTCTGTGGCCTCTTCTGGAGTATCCACGAGGCTGGAAATAAGCTTGTGATCCGAGCACGAGGGCCGCTTGCTATCACTCTTAAAGTTGTGACTTCTGGCTTTAAGCATGGATTTACCCTGCAGTACTTGGGTAAGTTTGGCGGACTGAGGCACAGCGAGACTTCTGCCTGAGTGAGTGAGTGAGTGAGTGAGTGAGTGAGTGAGTGAGTGAGTGAGTGAGATCTCTATAGAGATAGAGATAAATAATTAATAAAGAGGGAGATTGTGTCTTTGTTTCTGTGCATGGATACATAAGGAATCACAAATAATGGAATCGAACAAAAAACAAAGCGCTTGAGTAACTCTGTGAGTCAGGCAGCATCTGTGGAGGGAATGAATAGACAACATTTCGGGTCAGGTCGGGTTCGAGTCTGAAGAAAGGTCCTGACCCGGAATGCCGCCTATCTATTCCCTCCACAGATGCAGCCTGATATGCGGAGTTACTCCAGTACTCTGTGTATGGTTTGGTACTGTATATGTTTGACTGCCTTTGTGAAATCGCCGCACCTGCACCTTTCTTTGCCTCTAATTCCAAGCTGCCGGGTTCTCTACTTCCAATCTGTTGCTGATCCTCACGTTTTCAGTCGCCTAACTCCATAGTCGGTGATTCCATCCTAATCTCTCGGTCTGTTTTCTCCTTTGAAGACGTTGGTTAAAACCCACACCAGATCACCTCTGCTGGTGCATTCGATCTCATCTTCTGTCTGGCTCCACTGTGGAGCAGCGCCTCAGGAGGTGTGAGTACACGCGTTGTACACATACATACATACATACATACATACATACATACATACATACATACGCGCGTAGCTTCGCGCCTGTGTATACGCGCTTGTGTGGTTATATAGGAAGGAACTGCAGATGCTGGTTTAAACACAAAAAACTGCAGTAACTCAGCTGGACGGGCAGCATCTCTGGAGGGAAGTAGTGGGTGACGTTTCGGGTCTGAAGAAGGGTCTCGACCCGAAACGTCACCCATTCCTTCTCCACAGAGATGCTGCCTGTCCCGCTGAGCTACTCCAGCTTTTTGTGTCTGTCTTCTGTGTGTTTATATATTTCCCCCTCTGATTCTGCCGCTGGTGTTGGACCCTATAAAACGTGATGTAAACGGCGAGGGGACGATCATTACTAAAACTGCAAACTGAATGCCAGCCAGGGTTGTACCTGAATAATCTCACTCGTGCTTTGTTCTCATGTTTGGGACAGGATTTCCCAGCAGAGGAATGGACCCAAATGGCCCGGAGCCACTGATGTCGATTCCAACCCCTTCTCCAGCCCGGGGAAAGGAAGCTGGCTTCTTCAAACACAAAGACATCTTCATGTCCCCCACGTGGTCCGATCAAGACTCGAAACCCAGTGGGAAGGAGTTGGCGAGCAGACGACCTGCCGGCGTCCACCACCGCCCCCAGGCTCCCAATCTTGCAGTCCGTCCCAAGCGGGGAACCCGAGCCCACCCGGAGCCAGGAAACATCCCGACAACAAGGCATCACCAGGCGGGCCCCCGTGTCTCATCACATCCCAACTCGACAAGACTGGAGTCTCCAGGAGAATCTGCTCCTACGCCTGACTCCATCTCCACCACCCACACCAAACCCAACCCAGCCCCACAACACGGCAGCGCCACAGCCCCAGGACCGGGCCCAGCCTCCAGCTCTCGCCCAGGTCGCTACTCCATCCCTGGACCATTTGCCAACAACATCTCGGGCCCCATTGGAAGGTCCCAGTCGAACTTCATCAGCGGTCAGAAGACATTGCCCGCTCCAACACTCACCTCCAGAGCGAACATTAACTCCAGCCTAGTGCTGAGACCCAGCCTTGGGTCCTTTCTATTCACCCCTGAGAACATCACGCTGGTGGATGGAGCCCAGTCACTATCCCGGGCGGTACCTCGGCTAGAGGACTTGGATGATGTGATGAGCCACCAGGAAGACAAGACGGGCAGGCGCCGTGTCCCGGGCTCAGGGTTGGGGCAGGAGCCAAGGCTGACCATGGGTGACGATGGGACGGGCAGCAGCAGCAGCAGCGATGCCGAAGGGGTTGCAACCGAGTCCCACCCCAACACCCCGCGGCCTCTGGCTCCGGGCCGGTCACTCAAAGCCGGTCCGGCGACACGCAGCCAGTCTGCCGGCAACATTGCCCTGTTTACAAGACCCGGGGGCAGCCGGGGATCAGTCGGAGGGTCCCAGGGCGTTGACTACTTGCACGGGAGAGGAACGGCCCGGGACCCGGCACCCACCCAGAAACGGGACCTCGGCTCCACTGCTGATCTCCGCGCCGCTCACTCCCCCACACGCCACTGGGAATCTGCATTGGGCTCCGGGAAACGCGGTGCTGTCTCCCCTCACACGAGCCCCACCTCACTCCACGTTCGCAATTCAAACGCAGGTAATCTCCGAAACCACCATCTGCTGACCTCAGCAGAAGTGAGTCAGCTCGGCGGCATGCAAAGGAAATTCCAGTTCAAAGACATTTCCTCCGCCGCGGCGATTAAACGTGTGTCAGAAAGTCCTGAACTGACTACACATTCTTCCAAGCTCCCAGTGGTGGGACCTTCCATCGACCAGGAAACAGATGCAGAGAGTTTGATCTGCGAGTCAGGAGCCAGCGGCTGTGCCCAAGTCCCTGGAATCCCTTCAGCTGTTCCTTCTGTGAATAATGTGGACACCACACAGACTGCACCATCACACTCACTGGGAATGGATGGAAGGTACTTGACAACGGCGCCCATCAACACCTCTCCCAGTTCCGGGCGTTTCACCGGCCTCATCACGAGGCTTTCCACCACCGATGTCATCATATCCCGGCCTCTGACAAACAGCAGCCCACCATCCACTGAAGTTGACTATAGTGATACTCCACCCAGGGAGATGGGTCTCCAAACAGCCTTGCCATTCACATGGTTTCCCTGGAGATCACCAACGTTGTCTAACACCAGGCCGTCACGTCAAATCACCTTGCCCAGTGCATGGTCTTCAGGAAGAGTGGTCGTTTTACCGGGCAAGACCTCGGCACAAGTCCAGAACCAGGAAGTGGAAGTGACCACTTTGGGAAGGTTGGTTGCTCCAACCACCCCTCACTCGACTATTGATTTCTCAGACCCAACCCATTCTGGGGCACAATTCCCACCATCCTCGCCACTGCCTGTTTCGGTGACTAACTTGGACAAGTCCCAGCCATCGGAGCTTGGTCTTCTGACCAGATCACAGCCTCCTGTTGACCAGTGGGCTGTGGTAAGTTGGCAAAGGCCTGGCAGCTCCTCTCCAGCCTCGAGTGGGGCATCAGCCCTACCAACCAGCATCAGCTTGAAGATTAACTCTCATCCACCACCTTCATCTTCGGCAGAGGGTTCTTTAGTCAGTGAGGAATCTTTCACGTCATGGACGCTGAGTTCAGTGCCCAAAGGTTCTTCAAAGCTTCCTATCACACATGTTGGCACAGAAGATCTTGGCAACCTAGCAATGCTGTCAGCACAGTCTTGGTTAACTGAACAACGGCAATGGAAAATGTTGACGACGTTAGCCAATGTTGCTGAGCCTGATTCCATGGTGGAAACAAGCAGCCATGGATGGTCACCTACACCAGGCTCTTCAGCTCATCCCAAAATCACTCCTCAACTCTCGTCAACTTTAGTACCAACTGAGTTATTTATAACACATAGCACTCCTAGCGCCTCAACACTCAGCATGGATACCAGACAGACATGGAGCCCAGACGTCAGTCGGACACTGAGCCCAGACGTCAGTCAGACACTAAACACAGACGTCAGTCAGACACTGGGCCCAGAAGTCAGTCGGACACTGAGTGCAGGCAGCAGCCAGACACTGCTAACGGATATCACTCAGACACAGAGCACACACATCAAAAGGACACAGAGTACAGACATAGATTGGACACAGAGCAGAGATGTCAGTCCGATCGAGAACACGGGCATTACTGGGCACAGATAGTCAGACCAAGAGATGCATCAGTCAGACCCAGAGCACAGACATCAACTGGACAGAAAGCATCGACATGAGCCAGACGGAGAGCACGGTTGTGAGTGAGACAGAGAGTGCAGGCAGCAGACGGACATTCAGCACAGATGACAGTCAGACAGAGGGTTCAGATATCAGTCAGACAGAGAGGACAGACATCAGCTGGACATTGGGCCCGAATATCAGTCAGACACTGACCATGGATATTAGTGAGACACAAAGCCAGGACATCATTAATACACTGACCTCACACATCAGACCTACACTGAGTACAGATGTCAGTCAGACACAGAACACAGACATTAGTCAGACACTGGGTATGGGCAGCAGTCTGACACAGAACATGGGTGTCAGTTGGACACAGAGCACAGACATAAGGCGGACATCAGGCCCAGATGTCAGTCAGACACTGAAGCCAGACATCAGTCAGACACTGGGCCCAGACATCAGTCAGACGCTAAGCACAAACATCAGTCGGACATTGAACACAGACGTCAGTCGGACACTGGGCCCAGACGTCAGTCAGACACTGAGTGCAGGCAGCATCCGGACACTGCTAACGGATATCACTCGGACACAGAGCACACACATCAGGACACAGAGTACAGACATAGATTGGACACAGAACAGAGATATCAGTCTGATCGAGAGCACGGGCATCATTGGGACAGATAGCACGAACATCAGTCAGACAGAGAGCGCAGACATCACTCAGACAGAGAGCGCAGACATCAGTCAGACACAGAGCGCAGACATCAGTCAGACAAAGAGCGCAGACATCACTCAGACAGAGGACAAAGACATCAGTCAGACACAGGGCACAGACATCAGTCAGACAGAGAGCGCAGACATCAGTCAGACACAGAGCACAGACATCAGTCAGACAGAGGACACAGACATCAGTCAGACAGAGGACACATACATCAGTCAGACACTGAGCAGGGACAGTCGGTCACTGAGCGCAGACATTACTCAGTCACTGGGCACGGATGCCAGTCAGACCCAGAGCACAGACATCAACTGGACAGAAAGCATCGACGTGAGCCAGACGGAGAGCACGGTTGTGAGTGAGACAGAGAGGTCAGACATCAGCTGGACATTGGGCACAAATATCAGTCCGACACTGGACCCAGACGTCAGTCGGACACTGAGTGCAGGCAGCAGCCGGACACTGCTAATGGATATCACTGAGACACAGAGCACACACATCAGGACACAGAGTACAGACATAGATTGGACACAGAGCAGAGATGTCAGTCCGATCGAGAGCACGGGCATTATTGGAACAGATAGCACAGATGCCAGTCAGACCCAGAGCACAGACATCAGTCAGACACTGAGCGCAGACATCAACTGGACAGAAAGCATCGACATGAGCCAGACGGAGAGCATGGTTGTGAGTGAGACAGAGAGTACAGGCAGCAGACGGACATTCAGCACAGATGACAGTCAGACAGAGGGTTCAGATATCAGTCAGACAGAGAGGACAGACATCAGCTGGACATTGGGCCCGAATATCAGTCAGACACTGACCATGGATATTAGTGAGACACAAAGCCAGGACATCATTAATACACTGACCTCACACATCAGACCTACACTGAGTACAGATGTCAGTCAGACACAGAACACAGACATTAGTCAGACACTGGGCACAGACATCAGTCGGACACTGATTGCAGGCAGCAGCCGGACACTGCTAACGGATATCACTCAGACACAGAGCACACACATAAGAAGGACACAGAGTACAGACATAGATTGGACACAGAGCAGAGATGTCAGTCTGATCAAGAACATCATTGGGACAGATAGCACGAACATCAGTCAGACAGAGAGCCCAGACATCAGTCAGACACAGGGCACAGACATCAGTCAGACACAGGACACAGGCATCAGTCAGACACAGGACACAGACATCAGTCAGACACAGGACACAGACATCAGTCAGACACAGGACACAGACATCAGTCAGACACAGGACTCGGGCATCAGTCAGACACAGGAGGCATCAGTCAGAACGAGAGCACAGACATCAGTCAGACACTGACCAGGGATATTATCCAGACCCAGAGCCAGGACACCATTAATACACTGACCTCATACGCCAGACCTACACTGAGTACAGATGCCAGTAAGACACAGACCACAGGTGTCGGTCGGACACAGAGCACAGGTGTAATTGGGACAAGGGATACATGCATCAATCAGACACGGGGCAGGGTTGGCTCTGCTCTAACTTTGCCCACACCAAACACCGGGTCATTTGCACTCCTGCACCCTACGTCCCAGCCAAGCATCAATACACCAGTCAGGCCAACATCGTCAGCTGGGAATACAGAGAGAGTGGGAGTTGTGCAGAGCACCGGGCAGCAGCAGCAGCAGCAGCACACACCAGCCACCTCCGGAGCTGCAAAGTACACAGTCCCACTGTCCACTCCTCCAGAGAGACACAAGCAGATTTTTATCGTGGAGGACCGGCCACCACAGGTCAGAGGTACGCCTGAACTGAACCACTTAGTGTGGCTGGGCTGGTTAAGTTTTTAGCAACCGATGACGTCCAAAATGTTGACGCTGGGCAACTGAACAATAATAATGGATGGGAGGAGGGAGGAGGGAGACGAAGAAATGATCGCGGTGGGACAAGACTTTGATTATGTTCGCATAAGGCAGCGTGAAGTGTAGATGGAGTCAATGGTAGGAAGTCTTATCTTTTTAATGCACTGGGCTACATCTACAACGAGTTTGATGGGATTATGGTGTAGAAGGCAGAACTAGTTGATAAAGAGGAATCTAAATGTTGGTGTCGAGGTGTGGAACCAGAGATGGGCTGAGCAACTTGTGGCCAGGGACATGGTGTCAGGTGTGGACCTGTTGTGACAGTAAGCATACCACAGTGGACTAAAGCTGGCTGGGAAGCTGGAGTGAATGTGCTCCATCACCAGTCCCTCAAAGCACTTCATGATGGTGGATGTCTTAGCCGTTTAATGGTAGTCATTAAGGCACGATACCTAACTTTTCTTGAGCACCAGTATAAAAGTGGTCTTTTTGAAGCAGGTGGCGACCTCAGAATGAGGTAGTGAGAGTTAGTTAATCTGTAGTGCACAGTTCTGCTGTGGACATTTTCGGTTTAGATTTAATTATTGTCGGATGTACCAAGATACAGTGAGGAACTGAACTATTGGATTTAAAGTACTTCAGGATTAATAATAATAAAACATTAATGATGTTTAATGTTTTCTGAGTCATTCGTAACTGTCACAGTATAGAAACATAGAACCATAGAAAATAGGTGCAGGAGTAGGCCATTCGGCCCTTCGAGCCTGCACCGCCATTCGATATGATCATGGCTGATCATCCAACTCAGTATCCCATCCCTGCCTTCTCTACATACCCCATGATCCCTTTAGCCACAAGGGCCACATCTAACTCTCTCTTAAATATAGCCAATGAACTGGCCTCAACTACCTTCTGTGGCAGAGAATTCCACAGATTCACCACTCTCTGTGTAAAAAATGATTTTCTCATCTCGGTCCTAAAAGACTTCCCTCTTATCCTTAAACTGTGACCCCTAGTTCTGGACTTCCCCAACATCGGGAATAATCTTCCTGCATCTAGCCTGTCCAACCCCTTAAGAATTTTGTAAGTTTCTATAGGATTCCCCCTGAATCTTCTGAGTTCCAGCGTGTACAAGCCGAGTCTATCCAGTCTTTCTTCATATGGAAGTCCTGCCATTCCAGGAATCAGTCTGGTAAACCTTCTCTGTACTCCCTCTATGGCAAGAATGTTGTTCCTCAGATTAGGAGACTAAAACTGTACGCAATACTCCAGGTGTGGTCTCACCAAGACCCTGTACAACTGCAGTAGAACCTCCCTGCTCTTATACTCAAATCCTTTTGCTATGAATGCTAACATACCATTTGCTTTCTTCACTGCCTGCTGCACCTGCATTCCTACTTTCAATGACTGGTGTACCATGACACCCAGGTCTCGTTGCATCTCCCCATTTCCTAATCGGTCACCATTCAGATAATAGTCTACTTTCCTGTTTTTGCCACCAAAGTGAATAACCTCAGATCCACATTATACTACTCTTCCTGCATTTTGCCCACTCACCCAACCTATCCAAGTCACCTTGCCTCCTAATAACTAAAGCTTCGTGTCCAAATGCTGACAATTTGTCCAGATGATTAATATATATGTACAAGCTTCCCAGCCTGAGCCTTTCCAAATGTGCCATTCTGAAAAGAACCCTATGCCCCATCTTTCCAATATACTGAACCTCCATAATACAAGAACTCCTTATGTGGGTTGTTACTTGTGGGCGGAGCACTAAGGCAAATTCCTTGTATGTGAATACTTGGTCACTAAACTTACTTACTTACTTACTTACTTAAGACTAGGGGAAGGTGCCGTAAAAGTCAGATTTATTTTATTGCAACCGACAAGAAGAGCAATTCCATTCAGATTCCCTCAGATGCCGACCACATTGAACAATAAGAAATGACTCAGAGATCCAGTATTTTCAGCCAGAAAATTCTAGCAGTTCTGAGCAGGGTCGGTCAGCATTCCTGGAGAGAGGAACAGGATAAATGTTTCAGCATGATAACCTTGCACTTTACTCAGGCCCGAGGAATGTTCGCTACACAATAAAACGCTCACTCTTTACTCCACTTCGCTCCTGAATACATCCAGGATTTTCTGACTCATTTCCGATGTCCGGCATCTGCAGTATTTCAGCATCTTTGTGCTTTTTCTGAAATCGTATAAATGCCCTTCCGATTGGTGTGGAGAGGAGATTTTTATTTGTAAAGACCAATCAGAAGTGTCTAGTGTCAGAACTGGGATCCACTAAAGCTCCTGAGGCAGGGGGTAATTCAGGGGTTGAGTTTCAATGCAGAAGGTATATACCTTATATAAGGTATATAAAGGCTGTGTGTTTTTAAAGTTCACACATTTAGCTTCATGGACAGACATTTTTCCCATTCAGGAAGTGGCTCATTTCCTCCCTGAATACTTTGCATTGTCAACTTTATCTGCAACGTATTGAAGATGACGAACTACAGTCACTCCACTCTTTCATATCTCCACCCCAACGGCAGCATTTCTTCACCCTGGCCACTCCTTATCCTCCCCTCTCCCATCAAGCAAGAGGTATAGAAGTGTGAAAATGCACAACTCCAGATTCGGGGACAGTTTCTTCCCAGCTGTTTCAGGCAACTGAACCATCCTCCAAACCGCTAAACAGCAGCCCTGTGCTACTATCTACCTCATTGGGCTTTAATCAGATGTTACTGGACTTTATCTTGTACTAAACGTTATTCCCTTTATCACGTATCTGCACACTGTGATGGCACAATTGTAATCATGTATTGTCTTTCTGCTGACTGGTTAGCACGCAACAAAAGCTTTTCACTGTACCTCGGTACACGTGACAATAAACAAAACTAAACTAAAACAAACCAAGTGCCTATCAGCATTGCATGCTCAGTGACTTCCTGCATTCACCAGTACTCTTTTCCAGTGTTACATATTTACTGACCTATGCCCAGCAGTGCTCTGCTCCAGTGTTAGACCTGTGATAGACCTGTCCCCACCTGTACTGTACCCAGTTATTCAGCGATAGACCTGTCCCCACCAGTACTGTTGTATCCCAGTGTTATACAGTTACAGATTTGATTCGACTGATACTGTACCCCAGTGTTATACAGCGACAGACCTGTCCCCACCAGTACAGTACCCCAGTTGTACAACGATAGATCTGATCAAAAACAATAGTGCATTTCTACAGCATCTTCAATGTCAAATGATCTTATTCCTGTGAAGCATTCTTATGCGGCACGTCAGAATGTAATTTATCTGGAGACAAATAGCTTGGTCACTGTTGTTGGTTATAATGGTGCAATGTTTATGGGAAGGATATTCTAGTGCTTGGTTCATGGTTAGTAAAGGCACAGTTGCAATGGTGGAGTGATTACATTCATGGCAGGAATTGGAGACCAGAATTGGAGGAATGGCAATATCTCCGTGTAAGGTGGTGATGTTCGGGAGATGTGGGATAATGGAGGAACTTGGATCAGTAATGATAACCTCAACGCTCTCTCTTGCAGAGGGCATCACTGTAAAGTTTCCAACAAAGCTTATTCTGGACATGAGCTTTGATTATCGCCTGAAAGACTCAAAGTCCGACGAATACCAGAACCTGGCCGAGGATTTCACACTCAAAGTAAGACTTTAAAGTCATGATCTGATCAGCAGCTCTCATCTGGGTTGGCTTGTTCTACCGCTGAGGGGGATTGTAGGTTGAGCAAGTGTACAGTACTCTCCACAATGTGCCAAAGCTCCTGGGTGTCACCATCACCTCAGCCCTAGCGAGGCACCGTGTGATGAGCTCAAGGCTCCGTTACAACTTGCCACCCGGGTTCACCAGATACCTCTTGACATTTTCCTTGGACAGTCCCAATCCACCCAGTATTACTTTACTTTAGAGATACAGTGTGGATACACCGAGTCTGCGCCGACCCATGTATACTAGCACTATCCTACACACTAGGGACAATTGCCAATTTATCTACAAACCTGTACATCTTTGGAGTGCGGGGAGAAACCGGGGCATCCGGAAAAAACCCCACGCAGCCACAGGTAGAACATATCAACTCTGTGCAGACTGCACCCATAGTCGGGATCGAACCAGTGCTGTAAGGCAGCAACTCTATTGCTGTGCCACTGTGCCACCCAAATGTGTTCAGCTGTTACAGTCATTGCAACTCATTTCACACTGTTGCTGTTGATGGGCTCCAGCAATGGCAGGTAGAGTCATTGGGTTTCCACTAACGTTGTTGCCACACAGCTCACACTGACACATAGTTGGTGTCATTGAGTGTAGCTTCCTGTTGTTACAGAGTGTGTTCACTCACTCACATTCACCGTGCCTTGCCCGGCTCTCGCTTGCTGGGTTTTGCTGCCTCTTTGGGAAGCAGGAATACTGTAACCCCTCTCCTCCTCTTGTCCTGCAGATCGTTCCATTTTATCACAAGGTTCCTGGGTTTCAGCAGCTGCAGATTAAACGCTTCAGGTGATGACGATTTCACAAACCGTTTCAGTCAGCATGTTGAATATCAATTTATTTGTCCAATGTAACATTTAAATCTCCCATTTCTTCCATCCTAAAAAATGCTCTGGAAATGGCTCTGTGATCCATGGGTGGACGATGTGTTGTGGAAATCTCTGGTTTAGGAATCGTGTGAATACTGTGATACTGCATGTGTCTCTCACCTGCAGATGCCTCCTCCCCCTATCTCTTGTTAATTTTGGTTAAGGCTCCACGAATGTCTGTGTCATTTCTGTGCATGCTCTGTGTGTGAGTCTGCACGTTTTGTGTGTGTCTGACCCGTGTCTGCAGATGTCTTGTGATAATCAGATGGGTGTCTGTGGAAGCTCTGTGTGTACGTATATGTCCAAGTCACTTCCTTGTTTACGATGTGCACCTCACTGATTCATTACCCATCCCCAAATGCCCTCACGAAGGTGTTGGTGAGCTGGCCTTCTTGAGCTGCTGCAGTCTGTCCGGTGGTTTTGTTGGGTGGATGTTCCAAGATTTGGACCTAGTGACAATGATCGATTGGTGCTATCGTTCCAGGCCGGCGTGGTGTGGTGTGGGGGAACCTGGTGGTGGTGGTGTCCCTCTGCATCGGCTGCTCTGTCATTGGTTGTAGACATTGCAGGTTTGGAAGATGCTCTTGTAGAAGCCTCGTTTAGTGCCTCTGGTGCATTTTGTAGACGGTGCCACTGCAGTGTGGCACGAGGGAAGAAAGGTGGATGGAATGGGCTGCTTTGTCCTGCTGTCCTTGTTGAAGCTGTACACATCAAGTCAAGAGTGTTTAATAGTCCTATAGACCGCCGACCAGACAATGAACATTCTTATTTGCTGCAGCTTAAAAAGGCCCATTAACATCATAATGTACAAATACATATCCAATAAGCAATAATGCAATAAATTACTAATCAATAATACTAGTTATTACTCCACAATAGTGCAAAACCAAAGTCCATAGTGTAATCAAAATAAAGTTGATAGACGATCATAGTTGCTGAGGCAATGGTTAGTGTTGTGCAATATTCAACAGTCTGATCGGCGCTAGAAGAAGCTATCCTTGAACTGGAGGGCATGATTTTCAAGCTCCTATACTTTCTTCCCGATGGTAGTCGTGAGACGAGGGTTCAGTCAGTTGTTTGGTTTAATTTATTGTCACGTGTACCGAGGTTCTGTGAAAAGATTTTTTGTTGCGTGCTAACCAGTCAACAGAAAGACAATACATGATTACGATCAATCATTTTACAGTGTATAGATACATGATACGGGAATCACGTTTAGTGCAAGGTGAAGCCAGCTAGGTCCGGTCAAAGTTAGTCTGAGTGACATCAAACAGGTAGACAGTAGTTCAGCACTGCTCTCTAGTTGTGGTAGGATGATTCAGTTGCCTGATAACAGCTGGGAATAAATTGTCCCTGAATCTGGTGGTGTGCGTTTTCACACCTATACCTTTTTTCCTGATGGGAGAGGGGAGAAGAGGGAGTAGCCAGGGTGCGACTCGTCCTTCATTGTAGGACGGGGAGGGGGACTGGAAGCCAGCAAGGACCAGGAACTGTGGAACTGTGGACTGGTTAATGTATTTTAGTGGAGGAAGGGGAGCAAGGGGAGGAGGGGGTGGGAGTGTTTGTAGAAGTTACTTAAAATTGGAGAATTCCACATTCATGCTGCTGGGTTGCAAACTGTCCAAGCGAAATATGAGGTGCTGTTCCTCCAATTGGCGTGTGGCCTCACTCTGGTGATGGGAGGCCCAGGACAGAATGGTCAGCGTGGCAATGGGAAGAGGAGTTAAACTGGTTAGCAATGGTGTATGTAGTAGCTTGTTCAGTCAAGTTTCTTGTGACCTCTATAATGTCAGGAAACTCAGTGATAACAATGATAACAGCTTGGAGTGAAGGGTGGACTGTCAGCCATTCATGCCTTGTATG